>NC_077234.1:239670725-239808225 GCF_027887165.1 Monodelphis domestica
TTGCCCCTGCAGAGATGTACAACTTGCTCCACCAAATACACCAAGGAGGCGTGGAAATGGACAAAGGAAGTTCCTCTGTGAAGATCATTTTCTAGCAAAGACCCCTTTGACAGGATGCTCTTCTCGCTGGCTGAGCAATTGAGATCTGTTGCCTTCTTTAATCCTAACCAGTGTTTTCATCTCTAGTCTCAGTCAACATATCGCACTCTATTTGAGGCTAGACAAAGAGTAAATTGGCAGGCTGGGGTAGACTCCATAGATAATGGAAAAAGAGGCTAAGTTGCCTTATTTTTCTTCAAACACACATGCACAAAGAATCCTGGGGAAGGTCATAAATAAACATTTTATAAAGCTATCCCTTGGCTCTTTTGAACTACAAAATAAACTAATCTCCAACAGACAAGAGTCATCCCATTTCACAATGTCTTCTCTTTCATTAAAATGTAGGAGCTTGGATCCTAAAATAATAATAATATTAATAGTAGTAGTAGTAAGCAGCAACAATGACCATCAAACTAGAAGCCCAATTTAACCTGTGACCACCAATCCCTGATGAAATTTCCATCAGGCATCTCACCACAAGGCTGATGGGAATTTGGGCTGGAGAACAGAAAATTAGCTAATGAGCATTTCGGCACCAGCTCTGGTATTTCTACAATCAGGTCCTTTGCAGTGCCCTACATAGGAAGCAGAGGTGAGGAGTGAAAAGGACATGGGATTTGAATTCAGGAGAGAATGTCTAAAGCTTGTGAAGTAATTATATGACCATGTACAAGTTGGTCAAATTGTCTGTGCCTTCATTTCTTCTTCAGGCAGGTAGATGGTGCAGTGGAGAGAGCACTGGGTATGGAATCAGGAAGACTCATCCTCCTGAGTTCAAATCTGGAACCTACTGACCCTGAGCAAGTCACTTAACCCTGTTGGCCTCAGTTTCCTCATCTGTAAAATGAGGTAGAGAAGGAAATGGCAAACCACACCAGTATCTGCCAAGAAAACTCCCAAAGTGACATCATGAAGACTCAGATATGACTGAAATAACTCAACAATGAACTTCTTTTTTTTTCTATAAAAAGGAAATGATAATAATACCATGATCCTTGAAGATTTGGAAAAATCTAAGGAATGGTGTATATTAAGTGTTTTGCAACCTTAAAGCAAGTTGCAAGTCATCTGGAAAATGGGTATCATAATATTTGTGGTTCTTATTTTACAGATTGTTAGGATCAAATGAAATAATCTATTGAAGACCCTGCTATACAGCAGTGGTTCTCAACCTTTCTAATGCCATGACCCTGCAATACAGTTCCTCATGTTACGATGACCCCAAACCAAAAAATTACTTTGGTGGCTACTTTAAAACTGTATTTTTGCTACAGTTATGATTCAGAATATAAATACCTGATATGTATTATATATTCTCATTGCTACAAATCAAACATAATTTAAACATAGTGATTAATCACAAAACAATATTTAATTATATGTTGAGTAATATTAATCCTGCAGGAGGCAGTCTGAGCTCTGGGGCGGGAGGTAAGTCCTGCATGGGGAGGGGGTCCTCAGACACCGCCTTCTTCTTCCTGTCGTCTCCCTCCAGCTTGAGCTGAGGCTTCACTTTGCTGGGGTTACTCGGCTCCATTATCTGCTCCAGGAGTTATCCGCTCCAGGACTCGTTCTTAATCCCTCCAGAGCCAGCACCTGGGTGCTCTCTCTGGGTCTCTGTTTGGGTCTGGTCTCCAGGCAACAGGGCAAATCCATCGCCCCTCATAGGGGGATGGCTGCTGATAGGTAACTAATATTAGTACAATGTGCGAGCAGCAGGGTCCCCGTTCTTTCCGAGATCTTGATGTAAAGTAGCACAATTTCTCAGCGACTAAAGCCATCAGAAATATGTATTTTCCAATGGCTTTAGGCGACCCCTGTGTTTTGGTCATTCGACCCCAGCCAGGGTCATGACCCACAGGTTGAGAATCGCTGCTATATAGGATATGCTGAAAGTCCTTGTTAAGATTCAATAATTTAGGAGCCGCTAAGTGGCTCAGTGGATAGTGAGACAAGCTTGGAGATGGTAGGTTCTGGCTTCAAAGCTCACCTTCCTAGCTGTGTGATCTGGGCAAGTCACTTAATCCCAAATGCCTAGCCCTTACTGCTCTTCTGCCTTGGAACTGATACTCAATACTTATTCTAACACAGAAGATGAGGGTTTTAAAAAAATATTTTATTTCTTAAAATTCAAATGCCCTTAAACTGTACTGAAACTTTGGGGCACTCATATAAACAACAGGTATTATTATTAAATAGGGTTTGGGCAATCATTTCCTCCAAGCACATCAGGCAAACTTTCCAGAATTCAAGGTTGTAGGGCCAAACATTGATGGGGGAGAGGCTTTGATATTTTCCTGTTCACCTACTTTCTTCAAACTCCAACTTTCCCCAAGACACACAAATTCACTCCTACTCAAGCCAAGAAGAATTTCTTTCCCATCTTTTGGTGCAGAAGATATCCCTGTCTTCAGAGATGTATGTGGATGCAATTCCCCCTCTGCATTGTGGTACAGTAAAGAATAATCATTCCAGTGCCTTCCTCTGTTCATTATTTCCTATTGATCACATATATAGTTTGTTTGGTATAGATTTATTTGCATGTTGTCTCCACCATTTGATTGTAAGCTTCCTGAGGTCAGGGACTGTCTTTTGACTTCTTTTTGTATTCCCCAGTGCTTAGCTCAGTACTTGGCACATTTAAGAAATGTTTATTAAAATTGATGGAGTCAGGGGACCTGAGTTCAGATTCTACCTTTATGATCCATGGGCCTGAGGTAACATGGTGGTGTAGTGAATGGAGCATTGGATTTTGAATCAGAAAGACCTGGGTTCCATTCTTGATGGAAATGATGAATAACTATATAACTTTAGACAAGACAATGACATTTACTGGGACTTTGTTTCCCCATCTGTAAAATGAGGATAATATTAGCACCTGCCTCATAGAGATGTTATAAGGAGAAAGTGAAATAATACACGTAGAGGCAGCTAGGTAACATAGTGGATAGAGTGCCAGGTCTGGAGTCTAGAAGACCTGGCTTCAGATTTGACCTCCCTAACTGTGTGACCCTGGACAAGTCTTTTAACCCCGATTGCCTAGCCCTTATCACTCTTCTGTCTTAGAACTGATACTAAGAAAGAAAGGGTTAAAAGAAATGAAGAAAACTTGTAAAGTGATTTGCAAACTTCAAAGTATTATATAAAGGTTAACTTATTACTGTTGTTAATTATTATTAATTTCAATGAAAAAAATCTTACTAGCCCAAGAAAATGGTTTGCTTGCTCCTTCTCCATGAGGAACGTCTTCAAGAGAAGCTGCAGTAAATCATTAGCAGTGAAAGACCATCAGGATCACCCAGAGACCCTGGCATCGGTATGTGTGAAAGCAAGGGACCTTGGGACAAATCAAGACCACATATGGAAAGTACAGTGTAAACTTGAATTTGCTCTACAAATATCACCTAAAATGATGATAGAATGGCTAGTAGGTTTCCAAAGAATTTCACATGACTTTTCCTGGTGTGTCTCAGTTCTACACAGTCCCATCATTTCTTCACAGAAGGATTTCTTTAAGATTAACCTATCCTTTGGGGGGGAATGAAACCAGCTTTCACCAATCCCCTCGAGCTATTGTCCTAATATCTTTCTCCACCTTTTATACCCCAACTCCTAGGAAAAGCCATGTGTACATGCTGCTTCTCACTTCTCAATCCCCTTGCAATCTGACTTCTGATGAAGTCATGCATCATGTACCTGTTGCTTCCTCATCAACTCAAGCTATCCCCTCCAATTGAATTCTTAATTCTTAAATCACTAATTCTCAATCTTCATCCTTGACCTCTCTGCAGCCTTTGACACTGTTGACTACCCTATCTTCCTCTATATTCTTTCCTTCCTGGGCTTTTATGTCACTTTTCTCTTCTCTCTCTCTCTCTCTCTCTCTCTCTCTCTCTCTCTCTCTCTCTCTCTCTCTCTCTCTCTCTCTTTCTCTCTCTCTCTCTCTCTCTTTCTGTGTGTGTGTGTGTAAAAACCTTTATCTTCTATCTTTTTTTTTGTATAAAAACATGATATTCAATTTAATCACTATAATTAAACAAAAAAAGTTAAAAAGGAGGCAGCTGGATAGCTCAGTGGATTGAGAGCCAGGCCTAGAGATGGGAGGTCCTGGGTTCAAATTTGGCCTCAGACACTTCCCAGCTGTGCGACCCTGGGCAAGTCACTTGACCCCCATTGCCTAGCCCTTACTATTCTTCTGCCTTAGAGCCAATACACAGTATTGGCTCCAAGATGGAAGGTGAGGGTTTTAATTTTTAAAAAAAAAGGTTAAAAAATGTCTCTTTCTTGCTCAGCATGCATTCACCCCACAGTTGCTTACAATGGTAGCTGATATTTCTACTCCATTTTTGCTTTATGTTCATTATCCCATTTGATCCTCACAACAACCCTGTGAGATTCGTGAATCCTTTGAAGTGACTTGCACAGCATCACCCAGCTATCATCAAGCACCTATTATGTGCCAGGTATTATGCTAAGCACTAGTTTCAAACCCTGCTCTTCCTACTTCCAAGCCCAGTATTTGATGCATCATGCCCTGGTGCTTCTGCAATAGTGAGAATGGTCAACAGATGACCACGTGTATCCTCAGGTCATTTTGTAAGTCAGTAAAAGGATGCATTTGTAGTTCAGCTGCTCCCATGGGAGAAAAACAAAGGTCTTTCTCTCAGTCACAAGTCCATAAGATGAATTAAATCAGTGTTTTTATGATGCACATATTCCCCAATGTCAGCTTGGTGAAACACAGCAATGGACATAGGGTCCAACTTCCTGCAGTCCTGTGTAGACTTTGCTGCCACACCAAAACCCAAAGGTACATCTGCCATGGAGGAAACCACCAGTCCCTGATACTGATTAGCATTTTCTGTAATTCGACCCAGGCCAGACTTTAATACGTGGTTGCCATATAAGAATGACTGCTCTGCTCCAGGTTTCACCCATACTTTATGCTTTGCATAAGGTGCCAAATAATTCAGGGCAGTGATGTGCAGTCTGAACTTCTGGGTCTTGGTGAATTTCCCAAAGCAGGTCCCCAGAGACACCAGGTTCTCCCAGGAGATGTTTACTGCCAGCTCAAGAATCTTCTCACTGACATAGTAGACTCTGTCTTTATGGAGCCGGAAACAGTAGGTGCCATCAGGTCAGTCCACAAGCAACTGAATATTTTCCCCAATATATTTCAAGAGCTTCTGGAACAGGGTTCAGGTCTCCTCCTTGGTCAGGGGTCGCATTTTTCTATCAAGCAAATGCCCTTTATGTTCTATCTTAGTAACAACTCAACACATGAGTACAAGGACTACGCAAATGGGGTTATGTGACTTGCACAGGGTCATGGGGGTAGGAAGTATCTGAGGTTAGATTTGAACCCTGGTCTTCCTGACTCCATGCCTGGTGCTCTATCCACAGTGCTACCCAGTTGCCCATCTTTCTTTGTTTCTTCTTTCCCTTCCCCCCCTCCCTCTGACCTTTCCTTTCCTTTCCTTTCCTTTCCTTTCCTTTCCTTTCCTTTCCTTTCCTTTCCTTTCCTTTCCTTTCCTTTCCTTTCCTTTCCTTTCCTTTCCTTTCCTTTCCTTTCCTTTCCTTTCTTCCCCCCTCCCTCCTTCCCTTCCTTCCTTCCTTCCTTCCTTCCTTCCTTTTTTTCTTCTTTTCTTCCCTCCCTTTTCTCTTTCTTTTTCTTTCTTTCTTTCTTTCTTTCTTTCTTTCTTTCTTTCTTTCTTTCTTTCTTTCTTTCTTTCTTTCTTTCTTTCTTTCTTTCTTTCTTTCTTTCTTTCTTTCTTTCTTTCTTTCTTTCTTTCTTTCTTCCTTCCTTCCTTCCTTTCTTTCTTTCTTTCATTCTTTCTTTCTTTCTTTCTTTCTTTCTTTCTTTCTTTCTTTCTTTCTTTCTTTCTTTCTTTCTTTCTTTCTTTCTTTCTTTCTTTCTTTCTTTCTTTCTTTCTCTCTTTTCTTCTCTTCTCTCTCTCTGTCTCTCTCTTTCTGTGTGTGTGTGCATGCATGTGTGTGTGCATGTGTGTTTTGGACAAGAGGGGTGGGATAGGGTGCAATGCATACCCAAAGTAAATTAAATCAGAATAATTGCCTGAGAAGTACAAACAATATGCAGAGAGAGAGGTCATGGAAGAGAGAAATCACTTCCAGCCAGGGGAATGAGGAAAGCCTTCATGGAACAAGTATATTTGAGTAATTATCTTTAAAAAATAGGCAAGGTTGGGGGCAGCTAGGTGGCTCAGTAGATAGAGAGCCAGGCTAGAGATAGGAGGTGTTGGGTTCAAATCAGATCTCAGATACTACCTATCTGTGTGACTCTGGGCAAGTCACTTAACCCCAGTTGCCTAGCCCTGACTGATCGTCTGCCTTGGAACTGATACTTAATATTAGTTCTAAGATGAAGCTAAGGATAATTTTTTTAAAAGATATGAAAGGTGATAGAACAGAAAGAGTATTACATTTAGAGTCAGGGGGCCTAAATTCAAATTCTAGCTGTTACATGATATTTTTGTGATTTGAGGACAGTCATCTAACCTTTCTGGGCTGGCTTCAGTTTTTCCAATTGTAAAATGAAGAGGTTGGACTAATGGAACTCAAAGATCTTTTCTATCTCTAAAGGTGCAATCCTATCATCTCATCTGGTACCATATGGAGTTGGGTGAGTAGGGTACATTCCAAGTGTGGGAAAAAAAGTGAGCAAAGTCACAAAGGCAGAACATGAAGGAGGATGATAGCTAAATATACTAATTTGGCTGGAGTGTCAAGTACATTGAGGACACACAAGCTGTGTGACCCTGAATAAGTCACTTAGCCCTGTTGGCCTCAGTTTCTTCATCTGTAAAATGAGCTGGAAAAGAAAATGGAAACCATTCCTGCATCTTTGCCAAGAAAACTCCAAATAGGTCCAAGAAGAGTCAGATACAACTGAAATGACCCGAGGCTGTTAAAGGTTGAGTGGATTCTGGGTGGCTACTGGAAAGGTATATAGCACTCATGATATTATAAACCTGGACTTATTTTTTTAACAAAATGTGCTTGGGGCAAGGTTTTCGTCCAGTGAGAGCTTTCTCATCGATTTCAGAGTGAAGAAGGGAAAAAACCCAGAGTTATTGTTTGAAGAATGACTTGTGTGTGTCTACCTCCAGAGAAAGAACTAATAAATAGAAATAAGTAAGACATAGTTTTATGTATGTATATATATATAAATATATATATGTATATCTTTTGTCAAATGATGCCTTCTTTAATGGGGAAGGGAGGGAGTTACCTGAGCATTTAATGTAACAAATAAACCAACAAATAATGGGAGGAACCAAACAAACCAAACTCTTGATCGGTTCCAGTGGCTCTGGGAAGATAGCCAGAGAGTTATCCTTTCATCCAGACACCTCAGTGGTTTTCCATTCAGCTTCTAGAAGCCTGGCAGGCCTCTCTTCATCTTCTCCCATGGATTTTTCCCCAGTCAGCAGCAAAGGTCAATGTGCTATGGTCACTCAAGGTCAAGGTCACTTGACCCATAATATATCTGGATGAGATATCAGTGTTCAACATAGAGCAGCCCAGAATATCCCAATGGAATTTAGCTGCCTGTCCTGCACAGCCTCACAGTTTGTCATGCTGCTTGTACTACACAGAACTTGTTCTCCACATCCTGATTTTATACAGAATGTAGGCAGAGAAGCCACTCACACAAAGGAAATGGATGATATTGTGCAGAATAGCCCAGGATGCCACAAACACATTGTAACCGAGGGTCAGAGAAGGTAACTGGGAATTGGAGAAGATGAAGGCTATTTTTTATCTTGGTATCTCTGTAAACCCCACATGTTTGTTCTGTAGTGTAGGAACTTTAAAAAAATGATAACTGCATTTTTGTATTAGTAAGTACTTAATAAATGCTTTTTATCCATTTGTGGAACATTTTATTTTTAAAAAGTAAAAAAATTATCATTATTATTTCTCTCTCCTTTTTTCCCCTCTCCCACTGAAATGAAAAGAAAGAGAGAGGAGTGAAAAAGAAAAAGAAAGAAAGAAAGAAAAGAATAAGGAAAAGAAAGAAAGAAAGAAAGAGAGAGAGAGAGAGAGAGAGAGAGAGGGAGGGAGGGAGGGAGAGAGAGAGGGAGGGAGGGAGGGGGGGGAGGGAGGGAGAGAGAGAAAGAGAGAGAGAGAGAAAGAAAGAAAGAAAGAAAGAAGAAAGAAAGAAAGAAAGAAAGAAAGAAAGAAAGAAAGAAAGAAAGAAAGAAAGAAAGAAAGAAAGAAAGAAAGAAAGAAAGAAAGAAAGAAAGAAAGAAAGAAAGAAAGAAAGAAAGAAAGAAAGAAAGAAAGAAAGAAAGAAAGAAAGAAAGAAGGAAAGAAGGAAGGAAGAAAGAAGGAAGGAAGGAAGGAAGGAAGAAAGAAAGGAAGAAAGAAAGAAAGAAAGAAAGAAAGAAAGAAAGAAAGAAAGAAAAGAAAGAAAGAAAGAAAGAAAGAAAGAAAGAAAGAAAGAAAGAAAGAAAGAAAGAAAGAAAGAAAGAAAGAAAGAAAGAAAGAAAGAAAGAAAGAAAGAAAAGGGGGGAGGGAGGGAGGGAAGGAAGGAGGGAAGGAGGGAGGGAGGAATGCTGTATTTGTTAGCAGAATCCAGAAAAAAAAAATCCTGATATTGGCCACATCCCAAAATAAGTTCTTTATTCTGCTTTAGTCCATCATCACTCGTTCATTATTTGGGCAGCATTCTTCTTTATCAGTCCTAAGAAGGAAGGAAAAAAGAGAAAGAGAGAGGGGTGGAAAGGGAAGGCATGAAGCAAGGAAGAAACAAAAAGGAAATCCTATATCATATAAGCAGAATCCAGAAAGGTCATTGGTCTTGTCTAAAAATGAATTCTTTATTGTGTATTAGTCCATTGTCACTCAATCATGAGTTAGGTACTATTC
The DNA here is from genome assembly GCF_027887165.1 of Monodelphis domestica. NCBI lineage: Eukaryota > Metazoa > Chordata > Mammalia > Didelphimorphia > Didelphidae > Monodelphis > Monodelphis domestica. The sequence goes on from NC_077234.1 coordinate 239,679,720, forward strand.
CTCTTTATCAGTCCTCTGAAATAATGGTTGGCCATTTAGTTGATCAGAATACTTAATACTTTTTAAATAGTTCATTTTTTTCAATATTGATATTATAGTATACATTGTTCTTCTGGTTCTATTATTCACGTCACTGTATCTTAATAAAGTCTTTCCAGGTCTCTTTGAGACCATCTTTCATTTCTTAGAGCACAATAGTATCCCTTTACATTTATATACTACAATTTATTTAGCTGTTCTCCAATTTATGAGTTTCCCACCCCACCTTAAGTACTTAAGTCCATCCCACCTCTCCTTTGCAATCTGCTTATTTTATTCATTCAAAAACATTCTGAGTAGGGGTCCATTGACTTTGCCAGACCGCCTAGAGAGTCTATCACACACACACACACACACACACACATGTTAAGAATGCCTGCCTTATGAACCCTCTATTTTCTTTTTTGGATGATTATTTGTGCTAAACGAAAACTGATGAGATTTCAAGATCAGATGCTTTGAGCATCTAATGAGCAAGCAAATGAATAGACATACTTTTAACTAACCAAGGTTAAAGACTGATTGAAAACCCTTGGCCAAGAGGGCAGCTGCATTTGTTATTAGAGAATCTGGATCTGAACACCGTTTCTGCTCTTTATGTGTGTGAGTTCTCTGGACTTTGTTTCCCTAATCAGTAAAAGGAGGCCTGTACCAGGTCATCCCTTCCATCTCTAAGTCTGTGATATGGTGATCCTGCGTCATTCAAGTCCAACCTCTGTTCCAGAATGGTCAGTTTCACACCAAAAGGGGAACTTTTCGGTCCTGAGACACAAAATTGGGGCTGGGTTAGGTAATCTCTAAAGTTCTCTTCAGTTCTGAAGTCTATGAAACTATGAGATGGAGAATTGCTAGAAAATGTTTGGTCCCTGGAAAGGAAGGACAGACCACAGACGAATGGTTATTTTTTAATATTGGCCCCCAAATAGAGGACAATTGATAACAGCATAATGAGTAATGATGGGGAAAGGGTGGTACTGGGGGGAAATTTCCAAAACCCCAGCAAGAAGAATAAATAACTGGCAAAGACCTTTGAGTCTTACCACAACCCATGAGGTGGGTGCTACATAGATCGATGCTATTAAACTCAAACTGACATGGGGTACTAATGATCCATAGGGTTCCCTGTGCCGCATACCAACTAATTGGCATTCTCTATGTTTTATTGTATCTTAATTTATTGTGTTAAGTATTTCTCAATTACCTTTCATCTGGTTTCAGCAGCCCTTCTGAATGTGGCCTTTAGCCTACACGCTTGACACCTCCTCTATAGATTATTGGGATTTTTAAGATGGAAAAACCAAGTCAGAGAGGTTAAATGATTTATATAGCAAACCTTTACATAGCAACTCAAGCTTAAAGGCTTGCCAAGTACTTTTATGTATGTTAACATATTTATTTATCACAGTAACCCCATAATGGAAGTACGATTATCTTCATTTTACATATGAAGAAACTGAGGCCCAGAGAGGATAAGTGACTCACTCAGGACCAAACAGATAGTGAATACTGATGCTGGATTTGAACGTGTCTTCAAGACTCCAAGGTCTGTATGCCATCCACTGGACCATCTTGTAGGATTTGAAGCCAGATCTTCCCAGCGACAGGGATCTTCCCCCACTCCATCCACTACCCTGCCTTGCCTCTCAGAGGAATGGTCATTGCATTCTGGCTAATATCAGGTGTTACTCTTGTTATTCAGTCATTTCAGTTGTATCTGACTCTTTGTGGCCTTGGCATGGGGGGACAAAGCAAGGATACTAGAGTGGTTTGCCATTTCCTTCTCCAGCTCATTTTACAGGTGAGGAAACCAAGGCAAACAGAGTTAAGTGACTTGCCCAGGTAGCAAGTCTCTGAGGTTGGATTTGAATTCAGGTCTTCCTGACTCTAAGCCCACCAACTCCACCACCTAGCTGCCCAAGGAAAGATTTACATTAGCCAGTATTGAAAATGGCCGATTTCCAGAGCTTTCCAATGGATAAAATGTTTTAAAATGAGGCTTTGGCTTGATTTCATTATATCCCAACAGAATGACCCATGGGATACATTAAAGTAGGCAATATGGTTGAAAAGATGGGCTACTGCTGATGTCTAGAAAGAGTCAAAAGAGTTTCATTCATTTATCATTATTACAAATTGTAGAGAAAGTTGTCTTTTCTTTACAATTGAGGTATCTACACACTTGGAAAGACAACCCACCTTCGAAAGAAACAAACAAAAAAAGGCAGAACTGGCCCAATATTTTGCTTTAGCCTAGAGAGGTTTCAAGCCGTCTCAAAGATTCCTGAGGGAGATCCCCTTTGTTCTAAGGCCAGTGGTCCGATGGGGATGTACCGAAAAGGCAGCAGCATCCTCAGAGCACACGCAGGCTCTTGTCACACTAATGCCGTGCGTATTTATTTCCTGGCCTCAGACCCTGTGAACTTTTATTTCCATTCTGTGCCTGTCCACCTGATGCAGCACTAATGGGCTCCAGATGCCTGCTGGGGCATATCAGGGCTGCTGCCAACAGAGGAGGAAAAGAAACAGCCTAGGAAACTCTGGAAGCCCAAATCGGGGATCTGGAAGCAGACATTAACAGAGAAAACAGGTCATTTCCAGGAGGCAGCCAATAAATATTAATTGGCTCGGATGAAGGGAACGTTAGAATATTTGAATGGGATCACTATGTAGGGGAGGTCAAAGGATGCATTTATGAGCAGAGGGGAGCGGATTATCTCAAGCACTTGGCTGCTTTTGAAAGCTGCTAGTAGAACAGTCTCTCTCCTCATCTCCATCTTTGCTGGCACCTTCTACAAGGAGCCTTTCCCCATCTTTTTAAATCTTTAAACTTTAAGAAAATTGGGTTTTGCTTTTCTTTGTATGCCCCGCACTTGGTCCCGTCCCTGGAACATAGTTGGTGCTTTCTAAATGCTTGTCGATTGGATTCGGAGAAGGAGAAAAAGCATAGTTGAGTAGGAAGGACCTTTGACTTGGGGCCAAAGACTGAGTAGAGCGGAGATCAGCATCCCAGCCTTGACTTCTGTTTTGACGTTGGGGAAGTCACTAAAGCTCTGAGTCAATTTCATGTCAAACTTCAATTTCCTCATCCATAAAGAGGAGATCATCCTACTTGTACCAATTACCTCAGAGGGTCGTTGTGAGGCAAACACTGCGTAGACCCAAGTTTTGTAAATATGACCTAGTATGGCTAACATCTTGAAAAACATAAGCACGCCATGGAGCAAATTAGAGAACCAGGAACTCATACTGTTAGGGACAGTGAAGTGGCTTGGTGTAAATAGAGTCAGGCCTAGAGACAGGGGGAACTGGGTTCAAATCTGGCCTCAGACACTTCCCAGCTGTATGATTCTAGGCAAGTCCCTTAACCTCCATTGCCAAGCTCTTTTCTGCCTTGGAACCAATACTTCATATCAATTTTAAGACAGACAGTAAGGGTTAAAAAAGAAAAAAAAAACAGGGAAAAAGTACGTTTGGTGACCTTGTCCTCACTCTAGTCAACATCTCCATTTGAGGTGCAGTCAATCATTTTATTTTTCCTCTTCTGTCCTAAACCACCCCTTTTCCAAAATGTTTCCCCCCCCACCTTTTGGAGAACAGTTCAAAGAAACCAGCAAAGAGACTCCGTCTGTCCCACCTTTTCTAGTGGCCCGAAGACTTAGGTTTGAAAGCAGTTGGGTGAGGTTCTGGTGATTTATTAATTTAATTTCACATATTTGGAGATAGGCTTTCTTAATATAGGATATAAATCTGTGTGAATTAATACACACATTTATGTAAGAACCATTAGGAAAATGTATCACAGGACTTGCTAGGGGGGGGGAGGGGGAGCGGAGAGTAATGGTTGTCTTAGTCTATCTTCCAGTATTGTCCTTTAGGGAATTTTCAAACTCCATAATTTTTTTTCGCTGAAAATTTTTTGAAAGAGAATTTTTCTTCATCTGGTTCCCTCACTATTGTCTCCTTCTCTCCCTGTCCCATTAATCTACCTCCCTGGGGAGTAGAGCAGTTCAAGTCATTTCTGGAAAAAGAGATCTGGTCTCCTCTTCGAAAGAGGAAGAAGCTGGAGCAGTAGATCCTCCTGTCCCCCTATCGGAGGCTAGAAAAGAGGCCCCCATCCACCAGCAGACCCATTGGTGACCCACTTTGTGCTCCTCTATTGAGAAATGCATTTCTCCAGCTCTGCAGAAAGGTCATATATGTTGTACCATGACAGCAGCTAGTCTACCCAGCCCTGAAAGCTTTCAGCTGTTGGGCTGCCCATCTTTTTCTGTTATGTTCTACCGCTTGTCAAGGGCCCACAATCTGAAAAGGGCAAGAGGGTCTGTGCTTTGCCTGGGGCCAGGTTGGAAGGCTGCACTCTGTCCTGCCAGCAGCTGGGGAGGGTCTAAACAGACTTTGGCAAATAAGGGAAGGCCGTGGAAAGCAGTCAGGCCTGTTCGTTTTCATTTGTGATATGATCAGAAGCCACAGTTAATGACATCGGGCACCTCTCCTCCCCCAGTTTGCTGGCAATTTGATTATGCTACTTTTCTGACTAGTGTCAGGGAAATGCATTTTGGGTGAATTGTCCTTAATAAGAAATATGAGTGAACTATGAATCTTACATTCCGGTCTGCCTCACATGGCACCAGCTGCACAAGCTTATCCTTCTTGTCTCCTTTTCTCCTTCTTCCTTCCTGCAGAAACAAAACAGTCTGAATCGGCAGAAGTCACAGGTAGAACATTAATCAAAAGCACAGTGGGAATCGGAGAGTCATTCCTGCTACAGGAAACTCTCAGGGCAGGGTGCTACATTATTCAGTTCTGCCCATAAACTTACATAAAAACAAGATTGTTTTTAAAGACAGATTAATTTAACTGGAACCTAATACTAGGACCAAAGCACTCCGTGGGACCATATGTTGTTCAGTTGTACTTAGTTACAAGGTGACTGCTTTTCCTCCCCTAAAAGAAAAAGCTGGGTTTTTTTTAACTGTTTATTTTGTAGTGGACAGACAGACAGACAGACAGATGGATGGATAGGTAGATAGATAGATAGATAGATAGATAGATAGATAGATAGATAGATAGATAGATAGAGTGACAGAGTGAAAGATAAGTGGATAGACAGACAGATAGATAGATTAAATGGATAGATGTTTAACAGAGAGAAATAGAAATACAAACAAATGGATAGACAGACAGAGAGCGATAGACAGACAGACAGACAGACCGATAGATAGATAGATAGATAGATAGATAGATAGATAGATAGATAGATAGATAGATAGATAGATGGGTGGATGGATAGATGGATGGATGGGTGGATGGGTGGATGGATGGATGAAGTGGGGATAGAGAGAACTAGAGGTAAAAAGATGAGAGATGATGATGGTGATGACAGAGATAAGGCAGGTTGAGACAGAGAAATAGAGAGAGAAAGGCAGAAATGGAAATTGAAATAGAGCTAAAGATAATGAGAAATGATAGAGAAAGATAGATGATGATAATAGATATAAGTAGAGAAATAGATAACAGAAAGAAATAGAAATAGAGAAATAAGAGAATTAGAGGTAGATGTAAATAGACAAGCAGATACATAAAGGGAGAAACAGATAAGAGGTAGAGATAGATAACTGATATCTATAGATAAGAGGTAGAGATAGATAACTGATATCTATATAGATATCTCCATGTTTGTACTTGCTGTTTCTGAACATGTGACATGAAAATATATACACATATTTTAGATAATCTCACTCAGAACCTGGAAAACTCTAAGAGTTCTTAGATTTATCCAACAAGGAGAAAAGACAAAAGGATGATGATGAAGTATTTTCCCTTGAAGATGATGAATTGGGCTTATAGTAAAGTCATCTCTCCATTTTTCCAACTTATCACATGATAACACTTGATCCTGGAGATCATTATAATTATTTTACAGTTTATAACAATGAAAGGAACTGTCATTTTGAGGCTTGTGGTTCCCAGACACCACCATTTTTAAGGGGGTCCACACTACAGTATTTCTAAAAATATGAATGAGGTTAAACTAGAATATTAGCAGGAAGGACTTGCTGCTAGAACTCAGGTTTTACCAAGGCTGTGCTGGTCAATGTTTAACAACAAGCTCTCCAGGGTGGGGGGTAGTTGGGGGAAAATATATGGCGTATTTTTCAGTTTAATCTTCATTTTTAAGATTTTCTCCATCACTTTCTTAAATCCAAATAATCAACAAAATAGTAAAAGAAGCCCTGTTTTGTAGCTTTTGCCAACTTCCAAAGTATAAATGTTCTCAATGAAAATTTAACAATTGGGAGCCTTGTATGAGCTCACTTCAGATTGTCTCTTGTTGTGTTTAATGGAGAGAGCTCTGACTGGAAGTCAACAGCCAAGTCCTGCCTTTAATCTAGCCTTATGACTAGGGCATATCATTCAAACTCCCAGGCCCCCACATCCTCATTTGGAAATGAAGATGTTGGGCACATTCCAAGGTCCCTGCAAGCTCCTGAGAGAGAGAGAGAGAGAGAGAGAGAGAGAGAGAGAGAGAGAGAGAGAGAGAGAGAGAGAGAGAGAGGCATTGCTCCAATAAGTAGATAACTGGACTCAATTTAATTCAACATTCATTTTTTTTGAATACCTACTTTATGCAAAGTGTAGCTGGGTAGCACAGTGGATAGAGAGCCAAATCTCTACTTTCTTTGTTCAAATCTGACCCAAGACACTTATTACCTATGTAACCCTGGGCAAGTCATTTAACCCTGTTTGCCTCAGTTTTCTCATCTGTAAAAATGAGCTGAGAGAAGGAAATGGCAAACTACTCCAGTATCTTTGCCAAGAAAACCCCAACTAGGATCACAAAGAGTCAGACACAATTGACAGGGCTAAACAACTTTTTGCAAGGGTCAGGTAGGTAGCACAGTGGACAGAGCTCCAGGCCTGAAGTTGGGAAGACTTGGGTTCAAATATGACCTTCAACACTTCTTAGCTGTGTGACTCTGGATAAGTCATTTAGCCTCTGGATAAGTCACTGATTGCCTAACCTTGCCTCTCTTCTGTTTTAGAATTGATACTAAGAAAATAAGGATTTAAATACGTATGTATATATGTATACCTGTGTGTGTGTGTGTGTGTGTGTGTGTGCAAGGCACTGGTGATACAAAGGCAAAAAGGAAAAGTCTTTGACCTTGAGAAGTTTATATCCGTTTCCAATTCCCACAGACAAGAAAAAGATCTCCAGTGAATGGTTCTTGCCAAAGTTATTTTCATCAGACAGCATCTCTCTTAACCCCAGACTTCATATTCTTATTTGTGAAGTGAGGGGACTGAGCTAGACGAGGTTCTTTCCAGCTTCGGATCCAGTATCTTTTGATGGGAGCCATCCTGGTGAGATGATAGGGTTGGACTAAAAAGTCTCAAAGATGCCTTTTGTCCCTAATATTCTATGATAGCGAGCAGGGCTAGTATTGCTATTGCTCTACCAGCCAACAAAGCCTCAAACTAGGTAGGGGTGGTGGGAGAATTTGCTCCCACATGGACCCAACCTCCCAGAGCTTTCATCAGTATCAGTGTCCATGGGCATCACAAAGCCACGTCTGCTCCTGGACATTGCCCAGCTGCTCAGGAAAGGTCTTCCCATTCCCGATGAATATTCCTGAAGGCATCTTCCGTAGCCGAGTGGCATTTCCCACCCAGGACCTTCCCTCCTACTGCCGCCTCCTCTGTTTCTCATATCAGTCCCCTTCAGCTACACTCATAATCACTCCCTCCACGCCCCAACCAGTTATGCCCCAGTTACTATTATAACATTTCCTCAAGAATATTTTGCTCTTGTCTTGGGGTTTTTGTTTTGGTTTGGTTTCGCCTAGCCCTGTGCTTTGCACACAGTTATTTGTCCAGTGAATGCATGACTGGCCAAAAATGTATCCAAGGGATTTGGATTATGTTAGGTTAAAGAAAAAAAAGAAAAACCTGTCCAGAATTTCATTAGCCAAGCATGCAATTCCTCTGACATGAGAGGGAGAAAGGCAAGAAGCTAATGAAGGCAAAAGGGCAAAACTGAATATTCTTCCTCGGGTCAAAGTCCTGTCGTTTATTTTTCTGTGCCCACTAGAAAAAGGTCTCTGAGCCGACTGTAAGATCTTAAAAGGAACAGCGATGCTAACGTCCAGAGAGACGATTCTTTAAGAGCTCCGGATCTAAGACTCTTTGTGTTCCAATCTGACTGAGGCTAGATGACTTCATTTGAATATCTGAAAAATGGCTCCATCATTATCTTCCTTAATGGTATATGCATCTAATCTAGCATGTCCCTCAGACACCGGCATAGCCAGATGCTCCAGCTATCGGCCGATCTTCCTATAAATCTCATACAGCTCAAATCCCCCACGGAGGTTCTTGGCCTGAACTAAGCAACAGTTAGCCAAATGGGCTCGTCTTCTGGCTTTGAGGCTGCATTAACATCTCTGGGATCGGTCTTTTTTTTTTTCCTGACTAATGTGATGAAATCTCTGCCAAGGTAGACATCCATCTTCTGGCTTCCTCCAGGGGGATTGGCACATCGTATCAAACTATACCATATCATAATAATATACTGTATCATACCATTGTATCATACCATAGTGGTCGTCTCTCGGTGACCGAGAATGACGATCGTCTTTGTGCAGTTTCATCTACGGTGTACCCTCCTGTGGCTTTGGAGTCCAAAGGCTGAGGCGCACAGTTTGTGGCACACGGGGCCTGGGACACCAGTTGTTACGGGAGGTGCGGCTGTGGCCTGGCGTCGGCGTTCACGCACAGCGGCAAGACGTCGACGTCGCTCATATCATACCATACTGTACCATAATAGAATGCCATGGCATAATACCATCCCATAATACCATATATACCATGCCATAATATAATACCAAATACTATATCATGCCATACCATATCCTACCATAATTTTATATGCCATAATAGCATGCCATAGTATCATAAAAACATATTATATCATGCCATACCATATTGTACCATAATAATGTCACGCCAGATTATATAATGTCATAATTCCATACCATAATATTTGTATTGTGCCATAATACTATATAATTCCATAATTTAAAACCACAATATCAGGCCATACTATAATACTATACCATAATAACATACTATGCCATGTCATACCATACCATAATAATATACCATAATATTGTATGATGCCATTATATCATACTCAAATACCATAATAACATACTAGATCATGCCATATCACATCATACCATAATAACATTATGCCATATTGTAAATAATGCTATAATACCATACCATAATAATATTTTATATTGTGCCATAATACTATATAATATCATAATACTATATTGTAAAACCATAATACCATGCCATGCTATAATATTATACCATAATAACATACTATGTCATCATACCATATCATAATAATATACCATAATATTGTGTGATGTCATAACATCATACTCTAATACCATAATAACATACTATATCATGCCATACCATGTCATACCATAATAATATCATGCTAGAATGCCATAATACCATACTACAATGCCATGCCATAGGATTATTCAATATCACACCATAATACTATATAATGCCACAATACCATTCTATATCATACCATATCATTCCATAATAATATACTATATCATAATACCTTACTATCATACCATTATACCATGCAATACCATACTGTGCCAGAAAACCTATACCACATCATACCATACTATACCATAATGCCATCCCGTACCACGTCAAGTCTTTTTTTCCCCCCAAACATTTTTATTTATTCTTTTTATTGATCCTCAATAGAAGCAAGTGACTTTGTGTGCTTGAAAGTTACAGGCATGTGGCTCTCTCTTCCCTGGCCCTCATCACTCAGGCTTTGTTCAGCCGCACGATGGCGTCCTTGTTGATTCCAAACATCCTCAGCAGCTCTGCTGGCTTCCCACTTCTTGGGATGTGGCTGGCCACCAGATGAGTGGGGGTGGTGCCAGGCTCACCCACGACGGTGGCAGCCATGGCTTCTCCTATGCCACCCTCGTAGTAATGGTCTTCCACAGTCAGAATTCGGCCGTTGGTTGCACGAGCGCTTTCAAGGACGAGTTTCGCATCCAGGGGCTTGATGGTAAAGGGGTCAGTCACACGGATAGTGATCTTATCTTTCTTCAGTTGTTCTGCAGCTGCCAAAGCTTCATGGAGGGTCACTCGGGCTCCAATGACAGTCATCTGGTGGTCTTTGCTCTTCAGGGCCACCTTAGCCTGGCCAATCTTGAAGTCTTCATTGTTGTCAATGATTGCATTGTCTGGGCGGCTGGCCCTTATGAAAGAGAAGCCCTTGGTGTCAGCAGCTAACTCTACTGCTTCCTCGGTAGACACAGCATCACTTGGGTAAAAGACTGTTCCGTTGGGAGTACTCCAGAGCATGGCGAGGTCTTTGAGGGCCGTCGGAGAAGGACCGTCTTCACCAATGGACACACCACAATGGGAGCCACACAGGTTGATGTTGCTTTCTGAAATTGCTGCCATCCGGATCTGGTCAAAGGCCCTGCTGAAGAAGGCAGCAAAGGTGCTGCAGAATGGCACGGTCCTGTCCCAGGTGGTACAGCCCACAGCGATGCTCGCCATGTGCTGCTCTGCAATGAAACATTCAATGAAGCGGTTGGGATGTTCCATCTTGAAGAGGTCTGAAAAGGTGGAGTTCTTGTCCCCATCCAGGGCAATCACGTGATCACTGGCATACCCCCCCGTTTGACTAGGCCCACACCACAGGCTTTACGGGTAGCCATCTTGTCTCTGGTTTTGTAATTTGGAGGAGATGGTATCCGAATGTTGGTGATGTTAGCTGCGGGAGCATCTTTGGGGAGTGTTGCTGGAATCTTCTTGCTTTGGATTTGGGCATGGATTTCCTCAATGACCTGTTCCGCCATGTTTTTGGGAAGGGGCTTCCCATGTCAAGATTCCTTGTTTTCCACACCTGAGATTCCTTCCGTCTTTGTAGTTTTTGCGATGATAGCCAGCAGCTTGTGCTTGCCCTGGTCGAAGCCTTGGTTGAAGGCTTTGCAGAGCTCCTCCACGCTGTGTCCGTCCACCTTGATGGCATTCCACCCAAAGGCTTCACATGGCTTCCGGTACACTTCCACTCGGTGCTGCAGTGGGGCAGGGTCACTCTGGCCCAGCCGGCTAATGGCAAAGATGGCCCCCAGGTTGTTCAACTTGTAGAAACCTGCGCAGGCCATGGCTTCGCACACAGACCCTTCAGACACCTCTTTGTCGCCGTATTTGCCTGGGTAGGCCATGCCACAAGCCCTTGACCCAGGGAGCCACATCTGAAAAGGCTTGTTTCGGCACTGGGTGGCCCTCTAGGATGGAACTGATCTTCCCCAAGTTCAACAGCTCGGCCTCTGGCAGAAAGCCAGCCTCAGCCAGACCTTGGGGGATGGGAGCCGCATGACCCTTGGAGAGCACTAAGAGATCATTGCTGGAGTCCCGGGGGTCCTGCGGTTTGTACTTCAGGGTGTGGAAGAAGAGGGCTGCCATGATCTCGGCCACCGCTGATCGGGCTTATGGTCATCCGCCACAGCTAAGGAACTAAGGAAGGGCGTGGCTTCTGGGGGCGGGGGCGGCAGCAGCAACAGCCACCCAGAGGAGAAGGGACTGCAGGACAGCAGAAGGAGGAAGAGCACGTCTTTATCATTAATTTTTCATGGCATTTTAGAACTGTGTGAGAGACTGGAGATAATCCATTTGAACCCCTTTAATTTTGTAGTGTCTACTGCAACAGGGTCTACACAGGTAAAGCGACTTGACCAAAGTGGAACCGGAACCCACCGATTCCTTCACCCAGCATAGATGAAATGGCTGCCGCGGGCAAGGATCTGGAATTGGTGCTGGAGGAGGTCCGGAGTTTAGATGAATCCTCCACGCAGACCTCATAGAACAGGGAGGTCCAAATGAGGCTTCGTAAGCAAAATATTATAAACACCTTAATGTTAGCTCCTGCTCTCATTATTACTACAAATAACTTAAAGTCCCCAAATTACACGTTGGTCAGAGAGGTGCACGTCAATACCCCTCAGCCCTCCAAAAGTATGAATGCTCTGTAAAGTTGAAAGAGGGAGGTTATTACTTCCCAGGTAGCTCAACAATCACTATTTGGAAGATGGAGCGTGAGTATTCCTAAGTAGTACAGTGGATGGAGCACCAGTTCTGGAGTTTGGAAGTCCTGGGTTCTAGTCTCGCCTCAGACACTTCCCAGCTGTGCCACCCTAAGCAAGTCACTTAATCCCCATTGCCTAGCCTTTGCTAGAAATGGTACTAAGGCAGAAGATAAATGCTTTTAAAAAATTAAAGAATAAGCAAAGATCAATAGGAATCTAATAGGCAAATAGAGGGAGGAAGGACAAGCAGGACTATCAGGAACACAGAGGAGGGGGAGCACGGGATACACAGGTTAAAGCTCGAAGGACACGTGCAGAGGCAGGGTAGGAGATCAGGTTGTGCTCTCTGCTCTCTGAAAGTGGGATCTGGCCTTTTCATGCCTTTCTTTCTATCTCTACAGGCTGAGGCAGCTCCGTGATGCTGGACAGAGGACTGGACCTCAATCAAGAAGCTTCATCTTTGTGAGGTAAGGGAGTAAAAAGAGTAATTAATCTCAAAAGTTGCTGAAATTCAAGGAAGGAGAGACTTGAGACTACGGGATATAGATAGGACAAATCAACAAAAGAATACATCGAATAATAATAAAACAATAAAATAGTAATAATGAACACATTTTGCTAAATAATAGATTGGAAAATGTACTATTTGCCAACCCACCTCCACTACCTCTAGCAAAGGAGTGGGAGGAAGGACCACGTCCGGAGGATGGCTCTAGATGGAAAAGAAGGGAGAAAAGTTTGTCATTCATCCAGTGTGACCCCACTATATATAACTGTTTTTAACCGAAGAGTCTTTGAGGGTGTTCAAAACTGGTTTGGGGTTTTCCTGGGCAGTCTGGCGCTGGAACAGGAAGAGCTTGGCTTGAGTTTGGCAGTCCAAGTATCCTTTCCCATAAACCCCAAAGCAAAGCCAATTAAATAAGGCTGGGACAATGGCTCTGAGGTGGTTTACAAAAGCAAAGGCATTCCACTCTCCAAGTTCTGGTTGGAGGGAATCCACATGTTAAACAGTATACTTGGCTGTTAAACAAATGTTCCTTTTTATTGATGGTGGGTCCACCAAAGCCTAGGTAGGCTTATCCACAGAGACAAAGAAGAGGGTATTAAGGAATAGAGTCCGAGACTGATTACTACAAATGCCTATAGATAGGATGAGAGAACTCCACAGTATAACTAATTTAAGTCAGAGGAATAAAATGCAAGAGATTTGAACCCTTATAAGGCTCCCCTGTTGAGAACCAGCAAAACAGGGCTTCAGAATCAATCAATAAACATTTATTAAGCACCTACTCTGTACCAGGCACTGTGCTAAAGCAACAGGGATACAAAGAGACAAAAGATAGACTCACCCTCAAGGAGCTCGTCTTCCCCAGCACCTAAACATGGTGCTTAACTCATCCTTGTGGTCATTTTCAGTGTTTTCTGAGATCATAGCACTCCAGAATTGTCCATGGGGTTTTCTTTGAAAAGATATTGGAGCAGTTTGCCACATCCCTCCCGGTGAATCAAGGCAACTTACTCATGGTCACACAGCTAAGAAAGGTCAGAGGCCAGATTTGAACTTGGGTCTTTCTGACTTCAAGACACCTAGCTGCTGCTGCTCTTTACTCATAGGAGGAACTTAATAATGTCAAATGAATAAATGAACACACTGTTAAAAATGTAAAAATAGGGGAAGCAAGGTGGCTCAGGAGCTAGGGAGTCAGGCCTGAAAATTGGAGGGCCATGGTTCAAATCAGACCCCAGTTGTATGATCCTGGACAAGTCATTTAACCCCAATTGCCTAGCCCTTACCACTCTTTTGCCTTTGAAATGATATTCGGTATCAATTCAAAGACAGAAGGGTTTTTTAAAAATGCAAAATAAAAGGAAAGCAATAAAAGGGGGAAAATTTGGATGATATCTGACAAAGTCCTCATTTCTCAAATTTATAGAGAACTGAGATAATTTCTTTTAAGAATACAAAGCTTTTCCAATTGACAAATGATCAAAGGATATGAACAGGCAATTCTCAAATGAAGAAATTAATCTTTTGTCATATGAAAAAATGCTATAAATCATTATTAATTGAAGAAATGCAAATTTTAAAAACTCTGAGGTAGCATCTCATACCTATCAGAGTGGTCAATGTACAGCTCTGGGAGTGGGGAGGGAAGAAGGGAAGGAGAGAACATGAATCATGTAACCATGGAAAAAAAATTCAAAAATGAATGAGTGAATGAATGAATGAATAAAACACAATAAAAGGGGAAAAGCCAGATTGGCCAGTATGTCAGTAAAGAAATGATAACTGTTGGATGGAATGTGGGAAAGTTGGGGCACTGATATAATTTTGGTAGAGCTATGATTAATACAACCATTCTGGACAGCAATCGGCCAATTGTGGCCAAAGTTTCATAAACTGCATGTACCATTTGAACCAGCAAAACCACTAGCAGGTCTGTATCCCAAAGAGATTAAAGATGGGACAAAGGACTGAATTTCAAAACTACTCCACCCTAATCAGACCATTCTTTAGAAGATGTGATTTAGCTATTTCCTGATCAGTAACAATGTTGGTTGTCTCTCAAACCGAGGATGACGATTGTCTGTGCGTTTTTGTGCACAAAGACACCTGTGCATGAAGATTTAAGTGGAAAAGTTGATGCACAGAGACAGTCCCACTCTCTCAGCGTTGGAAGCCTGGGTCCAGTGGCACGAAAAGTCAAGTTACAGCTGGAGACTTCCTCAGCTGCATTGGATGGCCGTGTTGTCGTTTGTGCTCCATCACGCCCTAAGCACTCCACAGTGCCTTGCTGCATCGCCATCTTAGCCGTTGAACCTTCTTGTTGGTTTCTTCCACCTGTTCCGCCGAAGCAGTCTTCACATGCTGGGTGAGCAAAGCCCTAGTTCACCAGGGGTCGACGTCAACCCGATGGCTACCCTCACAAGGTTTAGCCGGCCTGTCAAAGCCTGGAATAACAGAATCAAGTCTTGGAAACTCTGCATTTTCCACCCTCCTCAGGGTAACATGATTTTTAAGGTCTGCATCAAACTCAAGATTCAATTATCTGAGGAGATGGCCATCAACAGACATGTGCAAAAAAAGGACAGACCTCTGGGCTGTCCTAAGTCAAGCTAGGGCCTCATTGGTACAGATGAGAAGCAGAAAGATGATGTAAAAATATCCATATAAGGATGTCACTTCCTGCCTCCTCATGCCTCTTTCTCTGGAGAGATGACGCTGGCTGGCAGTGTGCTAAGTGTTCCAACATCTTGGAGTATTGGATGGTGAGTTTGCCCTGGAGCTGATTTCAGGATCGGGCATCTTAGCTGAGCCCCTTTGGAGGTCAGGCTGATTCTTTCCTCCTTCACACTCAAACCCTTACTTTCTAGATCTCCTATTTTCCTGCCTGGTATCTGCCCCTTCTTTCCTCCTTCTTCTTAAAATCTTCTCTACTATATCAATTAAATCACCATAAAATTTGGCAGCTGACTTGGGTATTTTATGATTTGGGATTCACCCGTTACAGGACCTACTTGTACAAAAATATTGGGGAATGGCCAAATGAGTTAAGGTATATGCTTGTCATGGAATATTTTTGTACCATAGGAAATGACAAACAACATGATTACACGAAAATCTCGGCGTATTTGAAGTGATGCAAAGTGAAGTGAGTAGAACCATGAGAATATTTTGCTCAGAGTAACAATCACATATGACAATCAACTGTGAATGACTTTATTATCAGCAATGCAAGGATCCAGGACAACTCCAAAGGACTTATGATGAAAAAGACTGTCTGTGTGCCATAGAGGGAACTGATGGAGGCTACATTCAGATCAAAGCATGCCATTCTTCACTTGATTTCCTCAGTGAATTTTTCTCTAATGGAAGTGAAGTATGTCTTCTTTCACATCTGACGAACATGGAAATCTCTTATATGAGAGCACATTTACAATCTATATCATACTGCTTGCTATCTTGGGGGTGGGAGAGAGAGGACGTGGGGAGGGAAAAAGCATGGATTGCAAAATGATTATTAAAAATTACATTGACGTGTAAATTGGAAAGATTTTTTTCAAAAAAGACCTGAGGGCTCAGGCATCTGCAACATTATAGGATCATGAATCTGGAAGAGACCTCAGAAGCTAGCTGGTCTGAGCTCTTCGATTTTCAATTGGCAAACTGAGGTCTAGGGAGGTTAAGAGACCTGACCAAGATAGTTGTGCCAGAAGTAGTACTTGAACCATATACTCTGAATTCAGAGCCAAGGCTCTTGCAAATATACCACAACAATTAGACTGTATCTTGAAACCAGGAGTTGACTTTTCCTTCTTTGGGAGGGGGGGGGGCGGGACAGAAAAGAGTCCTAAAATGAATTTAATAAATGTTTGTTGACTAGTTACCAAGCTATATGTGGGTATTTTTTTTTTATTAAAGAGCATCAATAACAACCCCCCCCCCAAATCCCACAACCCATACTTAAACACACACAAAACCCTTCCCAAAGCTAGCAGGTCAGAAACAAATGAATTTACAACAAAAGTCAAGGTTGCTTCTGTCACTTTCTGTGAGAAATCTGGTCGAACAATAGAAGCAAGTCTAGAACAAAGAGTCACAGGATGATTCTTTGCTAGAAGCATCTGGGAGAGAGAAAATAGATCAGATGGTCTCAACTCCTTAAAACTTTTAACAAGAGGCAGAGACTTACTGCTCCTTGGCCAATTTGGGACAGTCCCAAAGGGGGATGGCCCAGAGAAATTCTTTGTTCTACTATTAAAAGGGGTCATCTTAAGGTAAGGGTGATAGTGGTCCCACCTATTGATTTTGTTTTCTCATTAAAGAGGTAACCTTTGGATCAAAAAAAAAAAAAGATAAATTTCTTTCTTGGGGTTTACACATTACCCAGAAGCCTCTGGCTTCCTGGAATTCATAATAAAAACTCCAGGGGGCCATGCCCCTGGCTGTTGGGAATGATAAATTGTGCTCTAAAGTGGGACAGAAATTCTAGGAGAGGGCAATGTCAGGGCTGTTCCTAGGGTAGAGTGAATTGAGACAATTGCCACCACTAGAGTTAGGAACTGGCTGATAGAGAAGGAGAAGGCTTTTTCAGGTGATAATCAAAAATGACACTGAGGTAGCACAGTGGTCAGAGTACCAAGCCCAGAGTCCAGAGGACCTACATTCAATTCTGGCCTTGGACACTTCCTAGCTATGTGACCCTAGGCAAGTCACTTAACCTGGATTTCTTAGCCTTGCCACTTGTGTGTCTTAAAATTGATATTAAGACAAAAGGTAAGGCTTTACCCAAAAAAAGACCTGAGGCTCATGTACATATATCTTATTCAGTCCTCACCCTACCTGGCCACCATCACCATCATCATCATGGTCATTATCATTATATCAGGGAGGAAAGCATTTCAGTGGAAAGATCATTAAATGTGGAATCAGTGCATGGCTTCAAATATTGACTTACTTATAACTGGTGTAACTGTAGGTAAGTCACAGAATTACTCTGGTCCTTAGTTTTCTTATCTGTAAAATGAGAGATGATCTCTAAAGTACTTTCCAGGTTGAAATCTATGACCTCTTAGGACCAAGGTAAAGCTCCCCTGTCATACACATTCTCAGGAATACGCTGGTATATGTTTACTACCTGACTCCCCAGAAGAAAGGGGAAAATAGGCTCCACTCACTTTTAAATTTAAGCTACATTATGAAAATTATCCAAAATTATCCATCATCCAATTTCACATTGAAAATTGAAGAAGTAGCTCTCATCAGCTGGTATGATCTGGCTCCGGCACATACACCTCAGGCTACTCTAGCTTTTCTCTCTTCAAAACTGGCTTACGTAGTTTGGAATTTGACCTTACTACTAAAAACAAATGTTTGCAGAGGGAGTCTTATATTTATTTTTCTTTTATTAACTATTTCAAATTTAACTGGTTGCTTTGAAAATAACCAGCTTTACAGCTGAAATCAACTACTTTGCTCCAGCCCCAAAGAGGATCTGTTTCTAAATTGTGAATTCTCTCATTTGAAAGGGAGTAGAAAGAAAAAAGACACAAGGAAGGAATCTGAAATACAGAATTTTTATGAGATAATATATTTTCTAAGACATCATTATAAAAGTAATTGAGACACTTCCTAGCTATGTGATCCTAGGCAAGTCACTTAACATCAATTACCTAGCCTTTACCACTCTTCTGCTTTAAGACTGCTACTTAATATCAATTATAAGGCAAAAGGTTAAAAAAAAAGTAATTGGCAACTAGGTGGCATAGTGGATAGAATTCTGGGTTTATAGTGAAGAAGTCCTGAATCCAAATTTGGCCTCAAACATTCACTGACTGTGTGGCCTTAGACAAGTTACTTAAGCCTGTTTGCCTCGGTTTCCTCAATGGGCTGGAGAAGGAAAAGGCAAACCATTCCAGTAACTTTCCAAAAAAAAACAACCACATAGGTTATGAAGTGTTGGATACAACTAAAACTAGTGAACAATAATAACAAAAAGTATGAAAGTAATTGCCTTCAATAACAATCTCCAACTCCCAAAAAAACTTTGTGACCAGTCATACTTGACCATACACAAAATCTTTAACAAGTATAGCAGGGCAGAAGCAAATGGACTAACAAACAACAAAAGACAAGTAAAAGACTTTTGTTCCAGGGCACTTTACAGTTCTCTTTGCAGTTGTAATATATGGGCAGGGAGAGAATGGAGTCTTAAGTCCAGTTCCTCTCTTACACAGTTCTATTATGTTGTCTGTCTCTTTCCTTCTTTCTTCTCTTTTTAAAATATAGGTTTGACCTCCAGGAAGTGATGCAGAGCGAAAGGAGCAGAACCAGGAGAACATTGTACACAGAGACTGATACACTGTGGTACAATCAAATGTAATGGACTTCTCCATTAGTGGCAACTCAGTGATCCGAACAACTTGGAGGAATCTACAAGAAAAAGACACTATCCACATTTGGAGGAAAAAACTGTGGGAGTAGAAACACAGATGAAAAACAACTGCTCGATTACATGGGTCAAGGGGATATGGCTGGGGATGGAGACTCTAAATGATCAAACTAGTGCAAACATCAACAACATGGAAATAGGTTCTGATCAAGGTCACATGTAATACCCAGTGGAATTGCGTGTCGGCTGTGGGAAGGGTGGGTGGAGGGGAGGAAGGGAAATAATGCGATTATTGTAACCAAGGAATAATGTTCTAAATGGACTAAATAAATGAATTCAAATGTAAAAAAAAATAAAGCAGAAAAAATAAAATCAAAAGAAAATTTAAAAAAGAAAAAGAAAATAAAATAAAATATAGGTTTGGTCAGTGTGTATACATTTGCAAACTTGCTTTTCTAGCTTTAAAGCACACTGTATAGTTCTTTCCATATTTTTTTGTTACCTTCATATATTCATTTTTATAGCAACAGTAGTTTTTTTTAAAAATAAAACATTCATTATCTAATAAGAAGTAAGTGTTGGGGGGCAGCTGAGTGACCCAGTGGATTGAGAACCAGACTTAGAGATGAGAGATGCTGGGTTCCAGTCTGGTCCGAGACACTTCCTAGTTGTGTGACCAAAGGGTTGACCCCATTGTCCAGCACTGACTGCTTTTCTGTCTTGTAATAAGAGTATTGATTCTAAGATGAAGGGTAAGAGTTATCCCCCCCAAAGGGAAGTATATGTTAGGGACAGATACCTAACTTCTAAGCAACCTCAAAGACTATTGATATATATCAAGTCATCAATAGACTAATTGGTATAGGTGCCTCCATGATGGAAGCTCTAACACATTACTGAAACCACAGATCCGTCATTTATCAGAGCAATGGTCACGCCAGATCTCTTCATGGGTAATTCACTTGGTGGTATGGTAATAAACCATTTAAGCTGATACCTCCTCCAAAACACACACACACACACACACACACACACACACACACACACACACACACACATATTCATCTCTACATATACACATGATCTAACTTTGCTCAGTGACACTGGGCAAGTTCTCAATAGTTTATCCTGTAGCATTTGGCATGTCCTATGAGAGCCTTTACCAAAAATAGACAAGAAAGGGTGCCATACCACTAAGGAAGAACATCCCCTTTATTGTCTTAGAACCCCTGGGACAGAAGCTAGTACAGCACCCAATAAAACCATCAAGTACTGGTGGTATCATCTTGATGGATGCCAGATGAAAAGGGAGAAAGAAAGCCTTGGCTGAATACTTAATCAGAGAGTTATTAACATGGTCATACACCCTGGAGTTTTCTCTGATTTGTCATTATGGAAAGGCAGGAAATTTGGTCAGCATTTTCAATTAGAGCCATAATTTGACAGCTTTCACGATGTGTAAAATGTCCTGGCAATAATCTGCATATGAGGACTTGGGAAGATAAATTGTGAACGTGTAAATTTTATGTTCCGATAACTCAGTAGCTATAAAATATGAAAGGCTGAAGAAGAAGAAGGGGGGGACCTTAGCATGTCAAGTAGAAAGAAATCAAAAGCTGACCTAAAGGTTACTCACCTGGAAAAATATACACAGTTGCCATGATTTAAGACACTACTGTATGATTGCTGCGGCATGTCAGAAAACTCTGAAGCAATCCACAAAGCCCTGTTCCTTTGACTTATGCTCTTTCACTAAAGAAGCTAGAGAAAGACAGCAAAGATGCATGTGAATAATGATGGAGCTGGGGAAAGCCTGCCCATAATCCATGGTTCGGGATTGGGGGAGGGAGTTAATTCTGTGTCCACCTCTATTTCTAAGAGGACGCAAACTGTGCTGGTGGCTCCGATTTAGAGAAGTAGAACAGAAAAGGGAAAGAAAGAGTCTTGGACCATGGCCAGCTAGTACCACTCTGGATTTTACTTTTCTTCACCTCTCAAAGGAGAGACATGGACTCCAGTGAACTCGGGGATCCCCAACCTTTTCCCGTGCCTATTCCCATTGTCTTCCTATATCCCCTATTAAACAAGGGGAAAAAATCCAGTTTGCTTTACAGAGGCACACAAGTGTTACTGTTGTTGTTTAGTCATGTCTCATTCTTTGTGAACCCATTTGAGGTTTTCTTGGCAAAGATAATGGAGTAGTTTGCCATTTCCTTCTCTGGCTCATTTTACAGATGAGGAACTGACTTGCCTAAGCTCATACAGCTAGTAAGTATTTGAGGCCATATTTGAACTTGGGAATATGAGTCTTCCTGACTTCCAACACAGCACTCCATCCTGTGCCACCTAACTGCCCACATCCCCTCTTGAACAAGATCAATTTCCAGAATTTGCCAGATATAGGTACATAAGAAATAAAATGAAATAGGTCACTTTTTCATAAAGAAAACTTTATTTAGTATATTAGTATATATATATATGTATATATCCCCAAATCTTCTTGACAAGTTATCTTTGGGACAACAAATATTAGATGATCCCTCAGATTATCTTTGGGAACAGCTGGTTTGCACAGTGCGTAGAGTACTGGGTCTGGAGTCAGGAAGACGAGGTCAAATGTGACCTCAGGCACTTTTTAGCTGTGTGGCCCGGGACAAGTCATTTAACACTGTTTGCCTCAGGTTCCTCATCTGTCAAATGATCTGGAGAAAGAAAGGAAGGACCATTTTAGTATCTCTGCCAAGAAAACCCCAAAAGGAATCCCAAAGAATTGGACAGGACTGAACAACAACAATGTTATCTTTGCAATCTTATGTTTTATAATCCTATTCTCCCCCTCTCAATCCACCCTTCTTTCTTCTCCTCTACTGATTTTCGCCTAGTATTCTATTATAGCTCAAAAGGGAAGAAAGCATATCAGAGTGGTGAAGAATATGCTCTTTTTCCTTCTTATTTTTATTTTTTGAGTATGTATGGAAACATTCTAGGTCACCCCCCCTTTTATTAAATAGAGCTGAAAGAGACCTCTGTAAGCAACTAGTCCAATCCTTTCATTTTACAGATAAGGAAACTAAGCCTCAGGTCCAAGCGACTGGTCCAAGGAAGGAAATGTACATTTAGTAAGTGCCTAATGTGGATCAGATGCTTTGTAAATATCTCATTTGGTCCCCAGAGCAACCCTGGGAGATAGATGCTATTCTTCTTCTTTTATTTTTTAATTTCTTTCATTTTTAAATTTTTTATTATTTAATTTAAAAAATTTTTTTAATTGAAGAAACTAAGGCAGACTGAGGTTAAGTGACTTGCCCAGGGCCATACATCTAGTAAGTGTCTGAGGTTAGATATGAGCTTGGATTTTCCTGACTGCAAGTCTGGCACCCTACCCACTGTGCCACCAAGGTCATACAGAAAGTAAGCAACAGAGGTGAGGTTTAAACCCAGTTCCTACGACTCCATTCATTAAATTTCCCATCCTACTAGACTCCCTGCTCAAAAAGAAACAGTCCTATCCTTGGAGGATTCGGTGTCATTTGACACTCAGTTTTGTTATCTCTGATGACTCCAAAGTAACCTACTGACTTCAAGGCACCGTGGGTCTGTATGCCCTGTGATTAAATGAGAGGCTGCTTTTTGATGGAGCCAATCCCACCCTCTCCCAGCAGCATTCTGTATTCCCTTAAAGAACAGTTTCCTGGAGGGTCTACAAATGAGGAATTAATTCACAAAATCTTCAAAACCCCACCAGTAATTGAAGAAACCCTGCAGATTAAGCACTTCAAACATATCTGGGTATTTAAGAAAGCCTCAGGATAAAATAAAGCCAGCATCATTAGGGGAGGATGGGCCTGGAGCAGGACGTTTGACCAGAGCCACCTCTAATCTGCCTCCTGGTTTCAAGATGCTTTCTCCTGTCAGAGTCACTTAACATGCTTATCACAGTTTTCGGAGTGCTTCCCTCATCGTTTTAGAGACTCGCGCGGGCTTCTTTGTCCTTGATTTTCTTCCCTTCCCCAACCTTCTCTTCCCGCCTCCCTGTCCCGTTTCTCTCACCCATGCGTGGACTTAATTCCAGGCCAGAGATCAAAGACCGGAGAGCAGAAGCAAAATACGTCTCACGACTTTATAAAACCTTCTTATTGACCTCTTGCTGTTAAGGAGGGTTTTTTGGTTGGTTTTGGTTTTTTTGACACCTTTATACGCTAGGTCTTGAGCTAGGTTTTGCAAACTGAGCTTTTTTGAACCTTACACCGTCTGTTTGCAGTAATAGAAATAGACATTTTCAGTGCAGTATCTAGCAACTCATGCATTTTGGACTCAATCGTGATCGTCATTGGTGTCGGTCGTCTCGTCTAATTTACTCTCTGTTTAGTTCATGGCATTTCCAGCTCATCAATAATGCAACGCCTGAGTATTTTTTAAATAAAGCCTGGGTTCCTTATCCACCATGTTTAACTTGCCATCGTTTTACAGGGTTGGGTTCATCAGAAGAGTCTGCCACATAGTTTCTTTCTCTCCTTGTAAACTGGGCAGCTGCCACCAGACAGCTAGAGGGGCCCAATGCGACTTTTTGACCCAAATCGTTAGGATTCCCAGGGGCATCAGTAAAAACGCTTAGGTTTTAGTGCCTGGTCTAATCCCTTTTTTTTCCCTGTTAAAAATATTTCAGTATTAAAATAACAGATCATAAAGATCCAATGGAACAAATTTGACAATTCAATAAAGGTTGGCCACCTCTTAGATGCAGGGCTCTGCGCTGGACAGCTGGGAGGATAAAGATAGATGGGAGATGCAGGCCCTCGTCTCGAGGAGCTTTTAAACGAAGGGAGGAAAAGATAAATGCTACGAGATGAAATTCAATCTTTAGTTAACTCTACTTTGCTTTATGGAGTCACGAATACCAAACACGCACTACTATTTCTGGGCAAGGGCGTGGGACGAGAGAATATGACTGACTCAGCATGAATCCATCACCGTCCGATGGCCAGAGGTGCAGGAGACCTTGAAGATAATCTCCTACAGCCCTTGAATTCTGCAGCAATGGGGCCCAGAGGGATGAGGTGGGGGACAGCTATGGCAAAGGCAGGAAAAGAGAAGATGGTGTGCTCTGTTGGAGAAACTATCCAGAAGCTACTGTAATAGGGAAGTTCAGAAGAGAAGCTTTGAGAGGAAGGAAGATGAGTTCTGGTGTGGTGGATAGAACACTGGCCTTAAAATCCTCATGAGACTAAATCTGGCCTCAGACACTTACTAGCTGGGTGGCCCTGGGCAAGTCGCTTAATTCTGTTTGCCTCAGTTTTCTCATCTGTCAAATGAGCTGGAGAAGGGTGTGTGGAGGAGAGTAAAGGGTAAGAAAACTGGAAAAGTAGGAAAAGGCAAGATCATAAGACCAAAGGACTTCCTATTTGATCCTGGAGGGAGTAGGAAGGCAGTGGAGTTCATTAAAAGTGGGAAAGGGTAGGAGTGTGTTCTATGATTTACAAAAATCATCTTGGGAGGTGTGTGAAAGGTAGATAAGAGGTGGGGGAGAAACTTAAAGCAGAGATTAGTTAAAAGGTTATTGAAATATTCTAGATGAGGGTTGATATGGACCTGAAGTATGGCTGTGGTAGTATAAATGGAGAGAAGGGGATCTATTTTGTATATAGTATATAAAATATATATAATTATATAATATAATAATAAAGACATATAAATAAAATATATCTCCTTCTCTCCCCAGATATATATAATATAGGGAAGGTAGAAATGTTGATAGATTGGAGGTATGGAATTTTGCAAGTTGAACTCTTCTGAACCTTAAACTGTCTGTTGTAAAAGAATATAAAGTGAAGAGTTAAGGATGACACCAAGTTTACAGACATAAGAGACAGGGAAAATGGCGGTCTCCTTTGCAATAACAGGGAGGTTCAGAAGGGGAAAAGCTTTGAGAGGAAGGATTCTGAGCTCTGGTCTGAAATCAGGAAGATTCTTCTTCACAAGTCTAAGCCTGGCCTCAGACATTTACTAGCTGGGTGACCCTGGGCAAGTCATTTAATTATGAATTATGTTTGCCTCAGTTTCCTCATCTATCAAATGATCTGGAGAAGGGAACAGCAAACCACTCCAAGTACTCTGCCAAGAAAACCCCAGATAGAGTTACAAAGAGTCAGACACCATTGAAAAGACACAACATGTATCTAGCTCTATTGTGGCAATGTTGAATGTGAGATTTCCAAGAGCCAGTTACACCCAGGATACATGATTGCAACTCAAGGGAGACACTAGGACTGACTATACATCCAGAAATGATTTACACAGGGCTGATCATTGAACTGAATGGATCTAATGAGAAGAGAAAGGACCCCAGAATTGAGTTTCAGGGAATATCCTCAGTGATCAGCATCAACGCAGGCCAAGAAGGACTGGGCTTGAGAAAAGGGCTATTAGATTTGGCAATTAAGAGCAATAATAAACACATAAATGGAGAGGGCAGTTTAAATTGATGAGGTCTGAAGCCTGATTGCAGAAAGAGTGAGGGATTGAGGAATGGGAGGGGAGAAAGTAGAGATATTGATTGGAGATGATTTTCTCAAGGAGTTTAGCCACGAAAGAAAGGAAAGATCTAGGACAATAACTAGTGGGGATGGTTAGATTATTTTTTTAAACCCTCACCTTCCACATTAGAATCAATACTGTGTATTGGTTCCAAGCCAGAAGAGTGGTAAGGACTAGGCAATGGGGGTTAAGTGACTTGTCCAGGATCAACCAGCTGGGAAGTGTCTGAGGCCAGATTTGAACCTATCTCTAGGTTAGATGATTTTTAAGGAAGAAGAAAGAAGATATGGGCTTACTTGGAAGGAGCAAGGAAGGAGCCCCTGTATAAGGAGAGGATGAAGACAAGTTCATGAGGATGTTAGCAGGGACAACTTTGCTGGAGAAGTTGGGAAGGAATGGGATGAATGGACTTGGCAAGAAGAGCCTCCTCTTCAAAGTCGAGAGTGAAAGAGAAAATAAGAGAAGAAGAAATTGGAATGATAGGAGATAAACCCTACATATATGTTAATATATACATGCATGTATTATAGAACAGGTATACAACCTATGTAATAGCTTCAGAGATGGAAAGGATTTTATACTTCATTTTGTAGATGAAATGGGGATCCAGGGAGATTACAAAATAATAATACATAGTGCTTTAAGGTTTACAAAGTGTGGTGTATATATATATATGTATATATGTATATATATAATATATATATAATCTTCTCTCATCTTTACCACAAACCCATAAGGAAGATGCTATTATTGACCTCATTTTCTAGATAAGGACATGAGGCAGAGTTTAAGTGACTTGCTCAGGGTCACACAGTTGGCAAAGTATGTGAGAAGATTTTGAACCTGGTACTTCCCCAAATTAAAATCTATATTTTTATCTCATTTTAGTTTATATTTGGTTTAAGATTCTATTCAAATTACCTTCTATTTTTTGTATTGTTTGTACATTTTGAGGAGTTTGAATGGTCTCCCTTAAGGAAAACAAGCTTCTTGACTCTTTCATTCTTTGTAACCTTAACACTTAGCATAGTGCCTGGAATGTAGAGGTATTTAATAAAGGCGTCTCGAATGACTGAGTGAAACAATAATAAAATCCCTTCTCACTCGAATCTTCCTCACCCTGGAATTCCTACACCATGAGCATCCCTTCTTCCATCAGTGAGTTCTTCATTTTGGAAGCTAGCCAAGCTTCATTCCCTTCCTGACTCTGCTTTTGGCAATTTTGGATTTTTTTTAATCCTTAGCTGTGTATTGGTTCCAAGGAAGAGGATTAGTAAGGGTTGGGCAATGGGGTAAGGACTTGCCTAGGGTCACACAGCTAGGAAGTATCTGAGGTCAGATTTTAATCCAGGACTTCCTGTCTCTGGACCTGGCTCTTAATCCACTGAGCCACCCAGCTGCCCCTTAGTTCTTTGGATTTTGGCATTCCCACACACACACACAAGGCTTCCTTCCCCATCCACTCCCTCCTTCCTTTTTTTTTGGTATTAAAATATAATTTTGGAATAAAATATAAGCTTCTTGAAGTCAGAGACTTCTTTTTGTTTGTGCTTTATCCCCAGTGCTTATCACAATACCTAGCACATGGTCAGCATTTAATATTTGCTGTTTCTTTTACTCATGTATCTGTTAACACTGCCTCCCTAAAAATGTATATAAAGATGTCAGTGGGATAGTGTCATATTGCTATTAAGACATTACATGGAGGGTAGCCGGGTGGCTCGGTGGATTGAGAGCCAAGTCTACAAATGAGATGTCCTGTTTTCAAATCTGACCTTAGACATTTCTAAGCTGTGTCACCCCGGGTAAGTTACTTAACCCCTCTTGCCTGGCCCTTACCGCTCTTCTATCTTGGAACCAATACATAGTATTGATTCTAAGATGGAAGGTAAGGGTTAAAAAAATGGCATATGTTGTTTTTTCATTCTTTTTAAATTTACTTTTTCATTTATATGTAGGAAAAATTTAAACAATTGTTTTTTGACATTGAAGGTTTCAGGTTTTCTTTTTCCTTTCTTCCGCCTGCCCCCCTCCACCCCAGGTGGTAAATAATCTGATATAGTTTATACCAGTATTTTTATGTAAGACATTATATGTTTAAAGAACAGCCATCCAAAGAGTACTGCAACTCATGCCACAGCAGATTGAATTGTAATGAGTTGTTGACTCCCATTTGGATGAAGTATATAATTCTTTGCATCTATTAAAGTCCTCCTCATATGCCTCCTTATGGATTAGAGGCAGGGGCATGCTGGAACCAGCTCAAACCAGACAGCCTGCCATTAAAATTTTCAGTGTGAGAATTTACACCTAGGAAATGATCAAATGTTACCAAGTAGCGCTCGATTTATTGTTTTCTGGATTGTCTCATCTTACGAAAGTGACATAAAATGTCGATGATGCAGATTCCAGTTTCAATGTGTTCTGTCTACTTTTAAAAATTGGGGGTTTTCTGGAGTCAGCTGTCAAATATTTACCGGCCCACCATTGAGCAGAGGTGAACTGGGGCTCACAAAGGCAGCTATGCTAGCAGAACAGTTGGTCCTGCCCAGCGGGAAAGGCTTTGAGTATTGAGTCATTGGTGGCAATCTCCCTGGATCCCTATTTCATCTACAAAATGAAGTATAAAATCCATTCCAGCTCTGAAGCTATGCTATATTCATGGTACATGGGTTGGATACCTGTTCTATAACACATGCCGTTGAGGTCCAGCTTAAGTAAATACAGAGAAGTTCATTGCTCAGAGAGTGATGAATGTTTTGCTTGCAGACTACTCAAAGACCCTCTGCTAAGTTGTTGAGAGGAGTGGCTATTGATGAAGACCCAAATATCACATCGATGGTCTCCTAGATCTTTGTAGTGCTGAAGGAGAAGCAATTTATTCAAGATTTGAATTAATATCTAAATGGAGAAAGGAATACATGAATCATTTTCTAGCTCTTCCTTCAACTCTTCTGGGAATGCCACAAGAGAAGGTCCAACAGAGAAGGAAGGGAAGGGGGAAGAAAGGAGAAAGTCATGGCCTCTCTCTAAATACCAAATGATGATAGCAAACATCTAGTTTGACTAGAAATGGGAGAAGGAAGTGAAATAGGGAAGCTCTGCTATTTAATTATATTAAAACCTGTTTTTGTTTTTATTGATGGATAGATTTCAGAAAGGCAAGTTATTCCAAAATAGCTATAAGATTATCTTAAATTAATTAAATCTTAAATTAAATGTCTTAAATTAAATGGATACTTCACCTAGATAGTGAATGTGCCTTTAATTTTGCCCCTAATTCTTTTTCTCTCTGCCTTTTACTGTCTTCCTTTCCTTTCCTTTTCTTTCTTTTTCCTTTCATCTCCTCTTCCCTCTCTCCTTCCATCTCTTCCTTCCTCCAACTCTTCCTCCATACTTTCCTTTTTCTCTCTCTCACTCTTTTAATCCCTCCTTTCCTTCTACCCTTCTTCCCTCCCTTTTCCCCTTACTTCTCTTTCTTCCTCTTTCCTTTCTTCTTTTCTCCCTCATTTTTATCTCATCCTCCTTTCTTCCTTCTTCCTTCCCTCTTTCCTTTTATCCTGTCCTCTCTCCCCTCCCTCTTTCTCTCCCCTTTCCATCCCTTCTTTCCTTTCTTCCTTCCTCCTTTCCTTCCTTCACTGTTCCTCTTCTTTCACTGCTTTTCTTCTTTTTCTCTCCTCCATATTGCATATGAAGACTATTTTAATCAATATTGATGCCTCTATCTAAGAGACACAAGAAAGCTATTAAATTCTGCCACATCATCCTTTGTTAATAAGAGGAAGTGGATTCAGCCACAGCCCCATCTTTCTGCCATTATCCAGCATTCAATGTCCTTCAATTAGTATGCGCAGTAAGTTCTTCCTAAGCCCCCCCACTGGTTTATGTCACTGGTGCATTAACCTCATTGGCTCCCAAAGCTTTCCTATTATTAAGCCATTAAAAGCCATGCCTTCTTTCACCTGCCAGCATTTTAGTCTCATTTTCCATCTTCTAGATTATTTGCATATACAGTATTTCTGAAGCGTCATTTCACAGAAGCTTGTGTTTTTTCTTACAAATATTCTCGTACACATAGAAATATCTTCCTTCCTTACCAACCACACAAATGTGCACACGCACACACACACACACACACACACACACACACACACACACACCCACTGCGTGTTAGCTTTTTTGTCATTTTTCATAGCAGCTTCTCTCTCTGTGAGATGATAATTACTTCCTTGAGAACAGGTTGGCTATAGCTGTGTGATCACAAAGCCCCAAATACGTCAGCATTGTCCTTAGAAACCTTGATTTTCAGGGATTATTGGCCAGAGCCAAATCCCACAGGTGATTGGTTTCCATCAGCTACCAAAGTACGTCTACACTCTGACGCACAGGACAACTCGTTGAGATGCTAAGAACAAACAAGGGGGGGTTGTAGTGGGAGAAGCTATTTTGGTAAAAGTTTCCTTATCTTTTTTTCTCCTTTCCTTGCTTGCTTATTAAAAAGAAGAAAAGTATGTTAGGCAAACCTGTATGATGTCAATCAGAAAGAAGTGATATGGAAATGCCTTGATTAGAGACAAGTTGGTAGTTTTCTTTGAAATGAAAATTCTGCAACAGACTTTCAGAGAGAGGTAGAGAGACAGGCAGACACCAGAGAGACAGACTGAGAGCCACTGAAGGGTTTTCCCTAACGTCTTGCCCTGATTGTCACCACACCCTACTTCCCCTCCCTGCACTCCAAAAACTTCCTATTGCCTCCATAATCAAATCCAAAAAGTGCTGGGCATTCAAAGCCTTTCACAATCTAGCCCTCTCCTACCTTTCCAGCCTTCTCACACTCCCTTTACTCCCCAGCATGGGCTCTTTGATCCATTGGCACTGGCCTGTTGGCTGTTGCACAAACAAGACACTCTACCTCTTGGCTTGGCTCTGGGCATTCTCCCTGGCAATCTGCCGTGGCCAGAAAGCTCTTCCTCCTTCACTCCAACAATGGACTTCCCTGGCTTCCCTAAGTTCCAACTAAAATCTCACTTTCCCAACTCCTCTAAATTCTAATGCCTTACTCTATTAACTATTTCCGATTTATTCCATATATGGCTTGCTTTGTATATATTTGTTTGTATACTATCTCTCCCGTTAAATTATAAACTTCCTGAGGGCAAGAGCTGTCTTTTGCTTCTTTTTGTATCCTCTAGCACATAGGCACTCAATACATGTTTATTGATTAGAAATAGACAGACAGATAGATGAGAGAGAGAGAGAGGGAGAGAGGGGGAGAGGGAGAGGGAGAGAGAGAGAGAGAGAGAGAGAGAGAGAGAGAGAGAGAGAGAGAGAGAGAGAGAGAGAGAGAGAGAGAGAGAGAGAAGGAGGAGGAAGAGAGGGAGAGAGGGAGGGAAAGAGAAAGAAAGGGAAAGAGAAAGGGAGGGAGGGAGGGAGGGAGATAGAAAGATAGACAAAAATACAGATCAACAGACAGATCAGCAGATAAGACAGATGGATAGATACATACATACATACATGGGCAGATGGATAGAATCTCCAAACCAATAAACATCTATTAAGCACTTACTACAGATCATAAACTGCTAAGTCCTAAGGATATAATTAATAAGAAAGATAATCCCTGCCCTCAAGGAGTTTGCAGTCTAACTGTAGAGGGAAGGGACAATAAACAAAAGGAGGAAAGAAAGAGAGAAAATTAGGAGTTGTGAAACACCAGAGGTATCTGGCATAGGATCATCTTGTTTCACAGAATTGAACCCAGGCACATCAGCAAATACAGAGTGCAGTGAGCCCAAAGCTCAGTTTCTGCCCTCTATAAAGTAAGGCATTGGGAGGAGTTTGGTACTCCATCCATCATATATGCATATGTGTGTATGACTATATATGTATGGGTATTTATGTAGCCTACACAGTTATGAAAATAAAATAAGCTAATATATGTTAAAGCATTTTGGAAACCCTAAAGACCTTAAGTAAATATTTCTTCTTCTCGTTCTCGTTCTTGTCCTCCTCCTCCTCCTCCTACTACTACTACAACAACAACAACTACTACTACTACATGATATATTAGATAGGGCATGAGATCTGAAGTCAGGAAGACCTGAGTTTAAATATAACCTCATTATCTGTATGATCCAGGGCAAGTCACTTAACTTGCTTGCCTCAGTTTCCTCCATTGTAAAAAGGGAATAATAATAATAATAACACCTACAACCCAGGGTTGTCTTGAGGATCAAAAGAAATACTAATTGTAAAGTGCATAGCAGACTGCCTGGCATATAGTAAGTGCTATTATTATTACTATTATTATATCCTACTCACATTGGTAAGTGTCATTTCAAGTCTCCAAAGGGCAATCTTCTCAGGGCTCTTAGGTGGTACCTCTGAATAGCTGGGGTATCTTTCTGATGCTGTTGACCTTTTTTTAAAACCCTTACCTTCTGTCTTAGAATCAATATTGACTATAGGTTCCAAGGAAGAAGACTGATAAGAGCTAGGCAAAGGGGGTTAAGTGAATTTCCCAGGATCACACAGCCAGAGGACTGTCTGAAGCCAAATTTGAACCCAGGATCTCCCATCTCCAAGCCTGGAACCAACTAGCTGTTCCTGACTGCTATTGCCTTTTGCCCCCATTCTGTATTTGCTCTAGCCCCATATCAATATCCAGTTCTCCTCAATGTCATTGATAAGTAATTGATCAATTCATCTTTTTGCAGAGGGATATTTACTGGGAAGATGGAGAAAGAATGGGAGTATAAAGCCATCTCCCCAAACCAGGATCACATGCCCATCTCTGTTCTCCTGGTCCCTAGGGAGAGTGGCCTTGAATTGGAAGTGAGTGCTAGGAAGAATTCCCTCCCTCTTCGCTACTCCACATCGCCCAATCCCTCTGGCCAAGCTCCCTCATGAAGGCAGCATATCAGCTAAACAAGCAAGTTTAAGACCTGGAAGATGTCATCTCAGGCTGAGCTGATCCAATACTGACTTGGGTTAAGCAGGTAACATTCCTTGGGTATGTCACTGACAAGCTTGGGCAAGAAGGCTCCTGGTTGAACTTCTGCTCCTCTGACATCTTGGAGTCTCCCAAGGCTCTGTAGCACATGAAGGAAGTCACAAAAGGAGTGTTATTTGGTGAAATGTGGCAATTGAATTTATTAGATTCATTTTATAAACCAAAATCTGAAGAGTAATGATTATGCCAACCATTAGATCTCTCAGTGGACAAATAAGTTCGCTGATAAATACAGAGCTGGGAGAGGTCTCAGAATCCAGTCTCTTTCTATTCACAAATAATAATAGCTAATATTTTATATAACACTTTATAATTAGTATCTCCTTTGATCATCCCACTGCTCTTGGGAGACAGGTGCTTCTATTGATTTATTTTTAAACCCTTCCTTTTTTATTAAAAATTTTTCCAGGTTACACACTGGTACAATTTGTAATATTCATTTTCTGACATTTTGCAATCCATGTTCTCTTTCTCTTTCCCACCCATTTCCCCTCCCTAAAAAGGCAGGTAATGTGCTTATAAATAAGTAAACCCTTATCTTCTCTCTCAGAGCCCATACTAAACATAGGTTCCTAGACAGAAGGCCAGTGAGGGCTAGGCACTTGTGATGAAGTGTCTTGCCCTAGGTCACACAGCTAGGAAGTATCTGAGGTCAGACATGTGCTATTAATACCCCTTCTTTTGCAGATGAGGAAACTGGGGCTAACAGGATTAAATGACATGCCCAGAATCACACAGCTTGTAAGTGCCTGAGGCCACATCTGAACTCAGGTCCTCCTGAATCCAGGACTATAGGTCCATTATACAACCTAACAGTTTTTCAGCCATGTTTTGTTTTTCTTATATTTCTTTCTTTTTGAGGGGTGGAGGTGAGATCCTCCTGTCTCATGCAGGCTAGATGCATTCATCATTCATGGACCTGATCTAGGGATATACCAGGCAACTCTCACTGGCTCTCAAAAGCCTATGTTAAATTTTCAGCAAGAGTATTTACACCTCAGAAATCAGCAAAGGGCTACAAATCAGGGCTTGTGTTACTGTTGGGTTGATTGTCTAGACTTAAGGAAGAAATGCAGAAAACACTAATAATGCAGATTGAACTTTAAAATGTGTTATAGGTACAGTTTCCTTCCATCTCAGAGCCAGTCAGTCATTAAACATTTACCAGCACATTCCTGCCCTGATCCCATTACTGACCAGCACAGAAGCTTCAATCTGCTCCCTTTTCAACCTCTCCTGGTTCACCCCTCCTTTAAGCAGCTCCCAGGGGCTCCCCATGTTGGTATTGGGCTTAGTCTAGACAACTGATCAGCCTTTGATGTTGTTAGTGGAGTCTGACTCTTTATGGCCCCATTTGCGGTTCTTGGCAAAGATCCTGGAGTGATTGGCCATTTCCTGCTCCAGCTCATTTGACAGATGAGGAAACTGAGGCAACTATAATAAAATGACTTATCCAGGGTCACACAGCTAGTAAGTGTCTGAGTCTGGATCTGAACTCCAAGAGGATGAATCTTCTTGACTTTAATAAACACCTACTGTTTTACCCCTTTGCAAGTCAAAACTCCAGGACTCAAGTGATCCAGCAAACTCAGCCTCCAGAGTAACAGGGATTTCAAGAAATGAGCCATCACAACTAGCCCCTATAGTTCACTTATTTTGCAAATCATTTCTTTGAATAGTATAGCTTAGAGCTAACTGAATTGAGGTTACTAAGCCTAGAACTCACTGCCAAAGGCTAGCCACTCTGCCTTCTGTCAGTCCCGGTTGGTTCCATCTTCAATTATTCTGTCTTCTAATGCAATCTCATTCAAAATATTTATTTTTGATATTTTTAAATAATGGTTGCTTTTTCTACTTCATTTGTTTTGATAGATTGATGTCACTGATCTCCTTCTTATACCACTATTGGGCTGTGGCAGAAATTTCCTTAGGGGAACTTATCATTTTTTGTGGTTGTAAGTCTATTTTAGTCAAATGAAGCTCACTCTCAGAGGGAAAATATCCTCATTACAGTCAATTTGAATATTCCTTCCTTCAATTCTTTCCTTTTCTTGCTAGCTCAATTCTTTGGATCCCTAAAGAAAAAAAAAAAGAAGAAGAATTGTCACTTCCTGAAGTTAGAGTCTTTCATCTGGTTCTAAACTTTAATTAAATGCAAAGTTGAGGGTTTTTTCAATTTCTAAATGGATGACCCATAAGGAAAGCCACATTCTGAGTCTCTAGTAGTTTCCTCTGCTTCAAAGTAATTTTCAAAAAATTAAATTTAAAATCACTCTAATCTTAACATCTTAATTTTAAAGTATCTTGGTGTGGAGTCTTTTGGAGCTCTTTTCAGGATTACTCATCCACCTTTGGTGTTCACCCCTCACTTGTTAATTCCAAGGTCAAATGCAAAAATCCTCTCTTTGGTATTCTAAGCCCTTCACAGCCTCACCCTCTCCTACCTTTCCAGACTTCTTATACCTTTCCCCCTCCATCTTGGATGATCCAGGATCATTGGCTTCCTCCTGTAAGACACTCCATCTCTAGTCTACAGACATTTTCATTGGCTGTCCCCCATGGCTAGAATGCTCTCCCTTCTCATTTTTGCTTCCTGACTTCCTTCAATTCAAACCCTAGTTACAATCTCATCTGTTACAGGAAGCCTTTCCCATTCGTCCTTAATGCTACTGCAGTGAGGTAGGGGGACATCTGCCCCAAGCATGTGAAACCTTCCTATATTGGAATATGCAGATGAGAACAGTTCATTCCAATGGCCATGAAGTAGCTGTGGAGCACTTCTAGTTTGCTCATCATCAAGACATCAAGACAAGGCCATGCACTGCATCCCAAGCCATCCCCTGTTGCCCGGACTTTTGTATTGTTACTGGACTTCAATGATTCTGGAAGAAAGAGTGAGGATAATGATTTTGTGCAACTCTGCCTCACTTAAATTCAATTCATGGGGACAATTCAAGCCAGCATTCCATAATGTCACAGGTCCTTTTTGAAAAGGAAGGATGAACAACTACCCAGTAGTGTACATGTTGTATCCCCTACTAGTTGGTGAGTTTCTTGAGAATAGGTGCTGTCTTTTACCTTTCTTTGTATGCCTAGTACATAACACAGTGCCTGGCACATAGTAGACGGTCAATAAATGTTTTTTGACTGACTATTGATAATTATATGACTATTGAGGTTCATATAAGTGAAATGTCTTGACCATGGTCATTGCTATCAGCTCCCTGTATACCTCTCTTTCCACTTCAACAAAGCCTTCCTTTGGCATGAAATCTTACTGGACAAAGACTTCCATGATTGCAATTTTTCTTGTGGCAAAAGTATTTCTCCTTTGTTGAATTACTATTTTAAAATTTATTGAATTGTTTTAATTTTTAAAAAATAAAAATCATTAATATCTTGGGGGGATATTTACACACATTTCCCAATATATCCTTCCTTCTCTCCTTAATAAACCCTGAAGGGGGCAGAGTCAAGATGGTGGCTTAGAAACAGCAGAAGCCAAATCCTCTGTGACTATCCTTCCACACAAATCAAAACAAAGCATTTCAGAAAAGACAGAAATCCAAACTCATTAACAAAATGGAGCTACAGGACTCTTCTACTCTATTCAACTTGAAAGGTACACAGAAAAGTTGAATTCTCAGGCATAAGGGAAAGAAGGAAAGTCCCAACACCCCTTCCTACCTACTGCCCTGAGAGCCACAGTAGAATGTGGGCTGACAACAAGATCTTAGTGCAAGGGCTACAATCATGACAGAGCATCTTGGTATCAGCATGTGAAGCTCAGGGTTCTGACCAGAGCTGGCAGAGAGGCAGCTGGTGGAAATGAGCAGAAGGGAGGGCCAGCTAGTTGCTACCTTCAACCTCTGCATCAGCTGGGGAAGATTTGGCCTAAGGGAAGATTATCTCAGCAGTTCAGCTCAACTGGTCTAATCCAGTACATCAGCAGAGCAGAGAAGAAAACCCCTCAAGGCAAAAAAACTCAAACTCACAGAGTCAGTAAGCAACCAAAGGAGCAAGTGTACCACCCACTAGGAAGAGGGAGGGGTTGGTAGAGGGAGGAGAAAAATATGTGAGTAAACAACAAAAGAATAAAATGAAATTATAATTGAAAGATTCTATTCAGATAAAGAACAGATGGAACAGAGGAGGACCAAAGAACATCAAGCAAAATCTCAAAAACTCCAACAAATTAGACTCAGGCTCTGGAAGAGCTCAAAAAAGAATTCAAAAAACAAATAAGATATGTTGAAGAAAATTGAGAAAAGATCTTAAAAAGCAATATGGGTCATCTGGAATCAGAGACACGTGAACTAAAACAAGAAAATAGTGTCTTAAAAGTCAAAATTGACCTACTCAAAAATGAGTCAAAAAAATTAAAAGATGAAAAGAAAAATATATCAAAAAGAAAAGGAGGATCAAAAAGTCATGGATGAAATTCAGTCTTTAAAAATTAGAATTGGACAATCAGAAGTTAATGACTTCACAATGTATCAAGAATCTATAAAACAAAATCAAAAGAATGAAAAAATAGAAGAAAATCTGAAACACCTTATAGGAAAAAAAACTGACCTAGAAAATAGATCCAGGAGAGACAATTTAAGAATTATTGGTCTACATGGAGACCATGACCAAAAAAAAAAGCCTACTACATACTACATATCATACTACTACTACTACATACTACAAAATCATACTGCATGAAATTATCCAAGAAAACTGCCCTGATTGAAAGAATCCATGGATCACCTCCTACATTAATTCCTCAAATGAAAACTCCCAGGAACATCATAGCCAAGTTCAAAAGCTCCCATGTCAAGGAAAAAATACTACACATAGCTAGAAAGAAACAATTCAGATACCATGGAGCCCCAATCAGGAACACACAGAACTTGGAAATCTCCAGATTGAAGGACTGGAAGATTTGGAATATTTTATTCCAGAAGTCAAGGGAACTGTGTCTACAACCAAGAATCAACTACCCAGAAAAACTGACTCTTTCAGGGGAAAGGATGATCATTTAATAAAAAAAGAAGAAGAAGAAGAAGAAGAAGACTTCCAAGCATTCCTGAAGAAAAGACCGGGCTTGAACAGAAAACTTGAGGCCCAAATACAAAACAGAACCATGAAAAGGTAAATAAGAAAGAGGAAAAATTAAAGAGTTTCAATAAGGTCAAATGGCTTATATTCCTATATGGAAAGATGATATCTATAAATCTTAAAAATTGTTATCATTGTCATAGTATTTAAAATGGGGCAAAATATATCACATAAAGAAGCAAAGGGGGGGGGAGGGTTGGGAGGAGAAGGAAACCAATATAATGGAAGAGAGGAAGAGGTTGGTGACAGGTAATACTTAAACTATACTCTCATTGGAATTAGCTCAGAGAGAGAAGAACAGTCAGAGTCCCTGGAGTATAAAATGTGTCTTACTCTATAGAAAAGTAGAAGGGGAATAAGAAATGAGGTGGTGGGGAGGGGAGAAATAAAAGGGAGGGAGATGTAGGGGGTGGCAATCAAAATGTCCTATAGTAAGAGGGAAATAAAAAGGGGAGTAAAATAAGGGAGGGTAAAGGGGGGGTTGGGATTGACTAAAAGCAAACACTAGAGGGAAGGGAATGAATCAAAGTAAGATCAAGATTAAAGAAGAAAATTAAAATGGAGAATACACAGATGGTAATCATAACTGTGACTGTGAATGAGATGAACTCACCCATAAAACACAAATGGAAAACAGGGTGGATTAAACACCAGAATCCCAGCATATGCTGCCTACAAGAAACACACATGAGGCAGGTAGACACATACAGGGTAAAGGTAAGAGGCTAGGTCAAAATCTATTGGGCCACAATTAAGACAAAGAAGGCAAGAGTAGCAATCATTATCTCAGATAAAGCTAAAATAAAAGTGGAGGGGCGGACACAAGATGGCAGCGTAGAAGCAGCAAAAGTTCAAACCTCTGAATACCCTTCCTTACCAATTACAAACTAAATGCTCTTAGGGGAATGAAAATCAAACCCTCCTTCTGGACTCAATTCAAAAGGTATGAATCCACCCAAAAAGCCGGAATTTGAGACCACTCGGGTTTAAGGGGAAGACAGAAGGAAGGTCCCAGGACCCCCTAGACCCCCAACTAGAGCACTAAGCCTCCAGTGGCAGTGGGAACTTCTGGATGGGCAAAGGCGCTGGTCTGGAGGGTGTACCTTGCGAGTAGGGCTGTGCCAGGCTCAGAGCATCACACACAGGAGATAGGGAAGGAGGTGGAGAGGGAGCACAGAACTGGTAGCCTGGTCACAGCAGCAGAGACCCTCCATATTGCTCCAGCCTTCCAGGAGGTTTTGGCCTCAGAGTACATCCAGCCCAACCCAGCTGAACTTAATCCCATCAAAAATCTTCAGAGGTCAAGGAAGCCAAAGCTCCAACACCCGTCCCTCACAGACTGCTGAACTTTAATCCAATAAAAAGCCTCCAGAGGACAGGTAACTCCAACTGTAACACCCCTCCCCTACAGACTGCACAGAGAGATCTCCTGACAAAGCTCCAAGAGGGGAGATGGTCAGAAAACCCCAAAACCAAAAATATGAGAAGAGCAAAAGCACAGACAAACATGGGGAGTAAAGAAGGGTTAAATATGAGCAAACAACAGAAAAAGAAAAAAAATTACAATCAACACCTTCTATACAGGCAATGAGCTTAGAGCAAACAGAACAGAGGAGGAGGGATCATCAAACAATGAATCAGAAATCCCAGCTAATTGGATACAGACTTTGGAAGAACTCAAAATGCAATTCAAAAAACAGTTAAGAGAGGCTGAAGACAATTGGGAAAAGAACTTAAAAAGTAAGATAAGTCACCTGGAAACAGAAAATATTGTCTTGAAAGCCAAAATCAACCAGCTGGAAAAGAGGCAAAGGAGATGAAAGATGAGGCAAAAAAGATGAAAGATGACCTCCATAGAAAATCAGACCAGAAATAAAAGGATGACCAAAAAGCCAGGGATGCAATCCAGTCTTTAAGAACCAGAATACAACAACTAGAATTAAGTGACCTCAAAAGGCAGCTGGACATAAAACAAAACCAAAAGAATGAAAAATTTGAGGAAAATATGAAGCATCTCATTCACAAAACAGACAATTTAGAAAATCATTCGAGGAGAGACAATTTAAGAATCATTGGTCTACCAGAAGACCATGACAAAAGAAAAATCCTGGACTCAATACTACAGGAAATTATTCAAGAAAACTGCCCTGACATTCTAGAACAAGAGGGGAAAGTGGAGATTGAAAGAATCCACAGATCACCTCCTGTACTTAATCCCCAACTGACAACACCCAGGAATGTTATAGCCAAATTCAAGAACTATCAGACCAAAGAAAAAATATCACAAGCTGCCACGAAGAAGTCATTCAGATACCATGGAACCACAGTGAGGATAACACAGGATCTGGCTGCACCTACACTGAAGGACCAAAAGGCATGGAATATGATATTCTGGAAAACAAGGGAACTAGGTCTACAATGAAGAATCAACTACCCAGCAAAACTGACTATATTCTAATAGGGCAAAGTATGTTCATTCAACAAAATAGAAGAATTCCAAGAATTTGTAAAGAAAAGACCAGACCTGAACAGAAAATGTGATGCTGAAGCACAGAACTCAAGAAAATCATCAAAAGGTAATTTAAAAAGAGGGAAAAAAGAAAAACAAAACAAAAAAAAACCCACACATTTTTAAGAGACTCAGTAAGTTAAAATGATATGTATCCCTATAATAAAAGAGGTTATTGGTAACTCTTAAAAATTGTTATTATCACCTGGGCAGCTAGAAGTATTACACTTAGAGGGAACAATGACAAACTGTATAGGATGAAATGACAAGACATAAACAGGCATATAGATATATGCATGCATAAATACATATGCATGTGTATATATATACATACATATATATATATATATATATATAAAACTAGAGCTAAAAAAAAGAGGTTAATACTAAAAGAAAAGGGAAAAGAAAAAAGGGAGTAAATTTATATGTCACAAAGAAGCTCATGGTAGGAAGAGGGAGAACATCAATACACT
Source organism: Monodelphis domestica (assembly GCF_027887165.1). Lineage (NCBI taxonomy): Eukaryota > Metazoa > Chordata > Mammalia > Didelphimorphia > Didelphidae > Monodelphis > Monodelphis domestica. Next base: position 239,720,435 of record NC_077234.1, read on the forward strand.
GGAAGAATAAAGAAGTTGGAGATAAGAAATACTCAACTCTTACGTGCATTGAAATTGACTCAAAGAGGGAAGAACAATCTAATCCATTGAGGCAGAGAATAGATTTGTGCCCTATAGGGGAGTAGAAGGGTAACAAACAGATTGGTGGGGAGGGAAGCAGTATAAGGAAGGGAGAGGGTGGGGGGATAGTTTTAGAAAGACTGCAAGAAAAATATGGGGGGGATAAGAAAGGGGGGTAGAAATGGAAGTAAAATAAGGGTGGGAACTAGGGGGCTGATTAAAAACAAACATTGGTGTAGAAGGAAATAATGAAAGAAGAAAAGGCAGGACTAGGAGTAGAAATCAAAATTCTGGGAAATACACAGCTGATAACCATAACTCTGTGAATGGAATGAACTTACCCATAAAATGCAAGCGAATAGTTGATTAGAAATCCAAACCCTACCATATGCTGTCTACAAGAAACACACCTGAGGAAGGTAGATACACATAGGGTGAAAGTAAGAAGATGCAGCCAAATCTATTGGGCTTCAACTGATAAAAAGAAGGCAGGAGTTGCAATCATGATATCTGACAAAGCCAAAGTAAAAATAAATCTAGTTAAAAGAGATAGGGAATGTAATTATATCCTGATAAAAGGTAGTATAGACAATGAGGAAATATCAGTATTCAACAGGTATGCACCAAATGGCATAACATCCAAATTTCGAAAGGAGAAACTAGTGGAGCTCAAGGATGGAATAGATAGAAAAACTATACTTGTGGGAGACCTGAACCTTCCTCTATCAGAACTAGATGAATCAAATAAAATAAATAAATAAGATTGAGGTAAGAGAAGTGAATGAAATCTTAGAAAAATTAGAGTTACTAGATATGTGGAGAAAAATAAATAGAAACCAAAAGAATGCACCTTCCTTTCAGCAACACATGGTACATTCACAAAAATTGACCATGTATTAAGGCATAAAAACATTGTAAACAAGTGCAAAAGAGCAGAAATAATAAATGCAACCTTCTCAGATCACTGCAATGAAAATAATAATTAGTAAGAGAACATGGAGAGGTAAATAAAAAATTAATTGGAAACTAAACGATATAATTCTCCAAAACTGGTTAGTTAAAGAACAAATCATAGAAATAATAATTTCATTGAAGAAAATGACAATGATGAGACATTCTTTCAAAATCTAAGGGATGCAGCCAAAGCTGTACTCAGGGGGAAACTTATATGTTTGAGCTCATATATTAACAAATTGGGGAGGGCAGAGGTCAATGAATTGGGCATGCAAATTAAAAAACTAGAAAGTGAACAAATTAAAAATCCTCAGATGAAGACTAAATTAGAGATACTAAAAACTGAAGGAAAAATTAATACAATTGAAAGTCAAAGAACTATTGATTTAATAAATAAGACTAGAAGCTGGTACTTTGAAAAAACAAATGAAATAGACAAAGTACCAGACAGTTGATTTAAAAAAAGGAAAGAAGAAAACCACATTGACAGTATCCAAGATGAAAAGGGAGACCTCACCTCTAAAAAAGAGGAAATTAAGGCAATCATTAAAAAAGATTATGCCCAATTGTATGGCAACAAATATGGCAATCTAGGTGATATGGATGAATACTTACAGAAATATAAATTACCTAAAATAACAGAGGAAGAAATAGATGACCTAAACAACCCCATATCAGAAAAAGAAATTGAACAAGTCATCAAAGAAGTCCCTAAGAAAAAATCCCCAGGTCCAGGTGGATTCACAAATGAATTCTACCAAACATTCAAAGAATAACTAATCCCAATATTATACAAACTATTTGACAGAATAAGACATGAAGGAGTTCTACCAAATTAATTCTATGACACAAATATGGTACTGATCCCAAAGCCAGGCAGGTAAAAAACAGAGAAAGAAAACTACAGACCAATGTCCTTAATGAAAATCTTAAACAGAATACTAGAAAAAAGACTCAAGCAAGTCATCACAAGGGTTATTCACTATGACCAGGTAGGATTCATACCAGGAATGCAAGAATGGTTCAATATTAGGAAAACCATCCACATAATTGGCCATATTAACAAGCAAACCGACAAAAATCACATGATTACCTCAATAGATGCAGAAAAAGCCTTTGATAAAATACAATACCCATTCCTATTGAAAACACTAGGAAGTATAGGAATAGAAGGGCCCTTCCTAAAAATAATAAATAGTATATGTCTAAAACCATTAGCCAACATCATCTGCAATGGGGATAAACTAGAAGCCTTCCCAATAAGATCACGAGTGAAACAAGGATGGCCATTATCACCTCTATTATTTAACATTGTACTAGAAACACTAGCAGTAGCAATTAGAGAAGAAAAAGAAATTGAAGGTATTAGAATTGGCAATGAGGAGACCAAGCTATCACTCTTTGCAGATGACATGATGGTCTACTTAAAGAATCCCAGAGAATCAACCAAAAAGCTAGTCGAAGTAATCAACAACTTTAGCAAAGTTGCAGGATACACAATAAACCCGCATGAGTCATCAGCATTTCTATATATCTCCAACCCAGTTCAACAGAAAAAATTAGAAAGAGAAATTCCATTTACAATCACCCTAGACAATATAAAATACTTAGGAATCTATCTGCCAAGACAAACACTGGAATTATATGAACACAACTAAAAAACACTCTCCACACAATTAAAACTAGATCTAAACAACTGGAAAAACATTGATTGTTCATGGGTGGGATGAGCTAACATAATTAAAAATCACAATCTTGCCCAACTTAATTCACATATTTAGTGCCATACCTACTGAACTATCAAAAAAACTTTTTTACTGAATTAGAAAGTTCATTTGGAAGAACAAAAGATCAAGGATATCCAGGGACATCATGAAAAAAGTGCAAAGGAAAGAGAACTTGCAGTCCCAGATGTCAAACTATACTATAAAGCAGTGGTCATGAAAACAATTTGGTACTGGCTAAGAGACAGAAAGGAGGATCAGTGGAATAGACTTGGGGTAAATGACCTCAGCAAGACAATCTATGATAAGCCCAAAGATCCCAGTTTTGGGGACCAAAGCCCACTATTTGATGGAAACTGCTGGGAAAATTGGAAGACAGTATGGAGAGGTTAGGTTTGGATCAACATCTCACACCCTACACCAAGATAAACTCATAATGGGTGAAGGACCTGAATATAAATAAGGAAACTATAAGCAAATTAGGTGAACACAAAATAGTATACTTGTCAGATCTTTGGGAAAGGAAAGACTTTAAAACCAAGCAAGAGCTAGAAAAAATAACAAAATGTAAAATCAATAATTTTGATTACATCAAATTTAAAAGTATTTGTACAAACAAAACTAATGCATCCAAAATTAGAAGGGAAGCAACAAATTGGGAAACAATCTTCATTACAAAAACCTCTGACAAAGGTCTAATTACTCAAATTTATAAAGAGCTAAACCAGTTGTACAAAAAATCAAGCCATTCTCCAATTGAAAAATGGGCAAGGGACATGAATAGGCAATTTTCCATTAAAGAAATCAAAACTATTAATAAGCACATGAAAAGTGTTCTAAATCTCTTATAATCAGAGAAATGCAAATCAAAATAACTCTGAGGTATCACCTCACACCTAGCAGATTGGCTAACATGACAGCAAAGGAAAGTAATGAATGCTGGAGGGGATGTGGCAAAGTTGAGGCATTAATTCGTTGCTGGTGGAGTTGTGAATTGATCCAACCATTCTGGAAGGCAATTTGGAACTATGCCCAAAGGGCAATAGAAGACTGTCTGCCCTTTAATCCAGCCATAGCACTGCTGGGTTTGTATCCCAAAGACATAATAAGGGAAAATACATGTGCAAAAATATTAATAGCTGCACTCTTTGTGGTGGCAAAAAATTGGAAAATGAGGGGATTCCCTTCAATTGTGAAATGGCTGAACTAATTGTTGTATATGTTGCTGATGAAATATTATTGTGCTCAAAGGAATAATAAAGTGGAGGAATTCCATGGGGACTGGAACAACCTCCAGGAATTGATGCAGAATGAGAGGAGCATAACCAGGAGAACATTGTACACAGAGACTGATACACTGTGGTACAATCAAATGTAATGGACTTCTCCATTAGTGGCAATGCAATGACCCTGAATGACTTGGAGGAATCTATGAGAAAAACCACTATCCACATCCAGAGAAAACACTGTGGGAGTAAAAACACCGAAGAAAAACAACTACTTGAATACATGGGTCAAAGGGATATGGTTGGGGATGTAGACTCTTAATGAACATCCTAGTGCAAACATCAACAACATGGGAATAGGTTCTGATTAAGGACACAAGTAATACCCAATGAAATTGTGCATCGACTGCGGGAAGGGTGGGAGGAGGGGTGGGAGGGAAATAATGTCATTATTTTAACCAAGGAATAATGTTCTAAATTGACTAAATAAACTAATTCAAATGGAAAAATAAATAAATAATAAAATAAAATAAAAAGGATTCAATTAAAAGAGACAAAGAAGGAAACTACATCTTGATAAAAGGTAATATAAATAATGAAGAAATATTAGTACTCAACATATATGCATCAAATGGTACAGTTTCTAGATTTGTAAAGGAGAAACTGAAGGAGCTTAAGGAGGAAATAAATAGTAAAACCATGCTAGTGGGTGACCTCAACCTTCTCCTATCAGAAATAGACAAATCAAACCAAAAGATAAATAAGAAATAAGTAAAGTGAATGAAATGTTGGGAAATTAAAGCTAATAGATGTCTGGAGAAAACTGAATAGGGATAAAAAGGAATATACCTCTTTTCTGCAGGACATGGTATATATACAAAGATTGACCATATACTAGGGCATAAAAACATAGCAAACAAATGCAGAAAAAGATAAATAATAAATACAACTTTCTCAGGTCATAATGTGCTAAAAATAATAATTAACAACAGTTCATGGAGAGGCACATTTAAAATGAATTGGAAATTAAGTAATCTAATTCCTCAAAACTGGTGGGTCAAAGAATAAATGAAAGGAACAATTACTGTTCTCATTGAAGAAAATTATAATGAGGAGACAATATATCAAAATCTATAGGATATAACCAATGCAGTACTCAGGAGAAAATTTCTATCCCTGCATGCCTATATCAACAAAATAGAGAGGGAGGAGATTAATGAATTGGGCATACAACCTTAAAAAACTGGAAAAAGAATGAATTTTAAAACCCCATATAAAAACTAAATTTGAAATCATAAAAATCAAAGGAAAAAATTAATAAAATGGAAAGTAAAAGAAGAGAGTTAATTGAACAGTATCAGAAATGAAAAAAAGTGATATCACCTCAAAGGAAAAGGAAATTAGGGCAATTATTAAGAGCTATTTTGCACAATTATGACAGGAAATATGACAAGATAGACGAAATGGATGAATATTTACAAAAATATAAATTGCCCAGATTAACAAAAGAGGAAATGGAATACTTAAATAATCCCATATCAAAAAAAGTAATTGAAAAAATCATTAAGGAACTTCCTATGAAAAAATTCCCAGGGCCAGATGGATTCACAAGTGAATTCTATCAAACATTTAAAGAACAACTAATCCCAATATTAAACAAACTTTTTGACAAAATAAGCAAAGAAGGAGGGAGTCTTACCAAATTCTTTTTATGATACAATTAATTTGGGTAGGATTATCCCAAGCCAGGAAAACCAAAAATAGAGGAAAAAAAAACTATAGACCCATCTCCCTAATAAACATGGATGTAAACATCTTTAAAAAAATAATAGCATGGAGATGACAGCAAGTTGTCACAAGGATTATTCACTATGACCAGGTGGGATTTATAACCAAGAATGCAGGGCTGATTTAATATTAGGAAAACTATGCACATAAGACCATATCAAGAACCAAACTGACAAAAACCACGTGATTATCTCAATAGGTATAGGAAAAAAGCCTTTGACAAAATACAATACCCATTCCTATTGAAAATACTAAAAAGTATAGGAATAGAAGGGCCTCTCAAAATAATAAGCAGTATTTATTTAAAACCATCAGCAAGTATCATCTATCATGGGGACAAGTTAGAAGCATTCCCAATAAGATTAGGAACGAAACAGAGATGCTTATTGTGGAGATAGGATTAACTTTCCCTTTGTCTACTTTCGAATTAATCAACAAAAGCAAATACACCCATACTTAACCCTCAAGTAAGGGAAGTCCACAAACTTCTTACTACAGGAGTTTATGCCTCCAAAAGCAAAGACACTCCTACTTAATGCCTAAGTGGGGGAGGTCTGCAACCAACATGCTAAAGTGGGTGACAACTCAGAAATGACTGACTGCCCCAACTGAAAAAGCAAACTTATATACTGAAATTGGTCCCCATAAAGTAGGGGAAGGCACAGGAAGTGACAAAAAAGAAGGGTCTTTAAAAGTGGCTGCAACTTCCTGTCAGTTTTTTGAGGTATTTCAAGGCTGTGGAGGCTGGTGGAAGATCATCTTCTTCAGCATGGATCTGGGAGCCTAGGATTTGGTCAGACTGCTCTGGGATTTTCTCCTCTTGGACTTTGGATTGGTGAGTTGAAAAAGCTGACCTTCCTTTTCCTGGATTCTGGAGAGATTAGTTTCTTAAGGAGGCCATGTGGTTATTCACCACCTGGTCCTCTGGCTAAACAGGCCTCTGGCTGAGGGCCCTCCAGAGGGCCCAGCCTGAGTTCAGCCAGCCACTGGAGAAACCTTTAGGGTGATAAGCCAGACCTTTCACTCTGCCCTCTCTCACATTTCTCTACCTTACTCTTTCCCTCTATTTTGTAAATAAAGCTGCTAAATAAAAAGTAATTTTTGACTTGAGTTATAATTTCTTGGTGTGCACATTCTCTCATCTTTTAGTCAAACCTTTCATTTTAACCCTTACACCGTTATCACTTCTATTATTTAATATTGTACTAGAAATGCTAGCAGTAGCAATTAGAGAAGAAAAGAATTAAAGTTGGCAATGAGGAAACTAAACTATCACTCTTTGCAGACGATATGGTGGTCTACTTAAAGATTCCTAGAAAATCAACTAAAAAGATAGAGGAAATAATTAACAACTTTTGCAAAGTTGTAGGATACAAAATATAATTATAAACATCATATAAATCATCAGCATGTCTTTATTTCCAAGAAAGTCCAGTAGCAAGAGTTAGAGAGAGAAAATCCACTTAAAATCACTCTAGAAATTATAAAATGTTTGGGAATCTATTTACCAAGAATTGTTGAAGTAAGTAGCAAAGGGTGAGGGGAGGTATTTATAGGAATAACGTGAACAGAGATACAAAACCCTTTTCACACAATTAAAACTAGATCAAAATAATTGGAAAAACATTATTTGCTCATGGGTAGGACAAGCTAATATAATGAAAATGACAATCCTACCCAAATTAATCTACTTATTCAATACCATACCTATCAAACTACCAAGAAAATTAATTTATAGAATTAGAAAAAACATAACAAAGTTCATCTAGAAGAACAAAAGATCAAGAATATCAAGGTAAGTAATAAAAAAAAAAGTGTGAAGGACGGTGGTCTAGCAGTACCAGATCTTAAACTATACTAGAAAGCAGTGATCATCAAAACAATATGGTACTGGTTAAGAGACAGAAGGGTGGGTCAATCAAATAGACTAGGGATACGTGAGGTAGCCCACTATTTTGTTCACCTAAGCTAAAATGGGAAATTTCAAATCACGTATTGATTTTAACTGTAATTTGAAAGATTGCTGTATCTGATGATGCTTCATAAAGAATAAACAGAACATACATTTATGACCTTTTTGACTAATTCATTCACTGAAAAAAGATAACCATGGCAGAGAAATACCTCCCTTCACCCTGTTAAATTTAAAATTAGTTTCTCTGCTAAAAGTATTACATTTTATGAGGTTTATTAAAGATTAAGAAATAAAGAAAATACAAAATAAGAAAGCACATGTAACCTACATTTTGCCGGCTAGGTAGAGAGCCGCCTGTCCCTAGAAGCGAAAGCCGAGAGAGAGACCCGAAATAGGCAGAGAGTCAGCTTAAATACCATTTCTGTTCTCGCACTCAGGTGAGGACTCAAGGAGATTATAGGGCAAGCTGGGAACTAGCAAGGACTTCTGGGGATTGAAGCCTGGGGTTCAAATCTCCATTTTTACAACCCTTTGCTACTTACTTCAACAAACTTTTTTGCAAGGGTATAAGAAATTGACAGAAAGTCTCCCAAAGGTATTTCTTACACCAATTTTTTCCAATTATATCTTCTTCCCAGGAAGTACATGTTTAGCAGAATGAATGAGATTAACATCTTGGCTGAACTTGAGTTTTTTCACATAAATAGTGGCTGTGAGAGAGTCCAATAAAAAGCTCCTAGCTGTGTGACCCTGAGCACCTTATTTAACCTTAATTGCCCAGCCCTTGCCACTCCTCTGTCTTCAAATTAAAATTAAATGAGCAGGAAAGGTGTCTGGCTTTTTTTAAGCACGTGGTACAAAGAGTCAGGAGGATTGAAGATGAAACATTCTACCCACTTCTTGCCAGAAAGGGGATGGACTTAAAATCCAGAATAAGACATTTAAAAAATATAGCCAGTGCCGAAATTTATTTTAATGAACTATGTATGTTTGTTCTGAGGGTTGTTTTTTTTTCTGAATTGTTCAATGGGGCACGGAGGGAATTAGAGGGAAGAATGATAAATGCTTATTCAAATCAATTCAGGGGAAAGCTAGATAGCTCAGTGGATAGCCAGGACCAGAGATGGGAAGACCTGGGTTTAAATTTGGACTCAGATACTTCCTAGCTATGTGACCCTGGGCCAGTCACTTAACCCCCCTTGCCTAGCCCTTAGCTCTCTTCTGTCTTGGAACCAATACATAGTGTTGATTATACAGAAGATATATAGAAGATTATATAGAAGACATATAGAAGATAAGGCTGTTGTTTTTTTAATTAAAAAATTTTTAAACCTCACAAATAAAAATATGTGTATATGTAAACATTTTATATTAAATGTAGTTATATAGACAATACAATTATAATTATGTAAATATAGTAGATTATGTTTATAACTTGCTACATGAGTAAAAATAATTCTACTTAGTCATATGATTAATGATTTTATACTCAGTCACACACAGACACACAAAGAGTACCTGATAGTACTGAGGTGGGGCACCAACCAAACAGGACGTCCAGAGTTTGAAGTCTGATCTTACGTTTTTTGTTTGGTTGTTTTTTAAATCTTCATCTGTTTTTTTTCCCCTTATGCCTAAGTATCCTGATGCCCTCTGAAAATACAGATAAATCTCTCCACCTCTTAAAAATACTAATAAAAAATCATTCTTTGTTTCAGTATCTTCTCCCTAGGCCAGGGATTCTTAACCTTTTTTGTGTGTATGTGTCATAAACCCCTCTTGCAATCTAGTAAAGCTGATAGACCCCTTCTGAGAATAATATTTTTAAATGTATAAAATAAAACAAAAATTAAATTTTATAAAAATTAAAATTAAAATCTTTGTAAGATTACAAAGGAAATTAATTTTATTGAAATCCAGATATCAAATTTTATTTTAAAATTCTTGAAGGGCAGGTAGGTGGTTCAGTGGATAGAGAGCCAGGCCTAGAGAAGAGGAGGTCCTGGGTTCAAATCTGAATTTGGACACTTCCTGGCTTTGTGACCCTGGTCAAATCTACAATTCTACTACAGTTGCCTAGTCTTTCCCACTCTTCTGTCTTGGAAATGATACATTGCATTTATTCTAAGATAGAAAGTAAAGGTTTAAAAAAAAAAACAAGTTCATGGATCCAAGATTGAGAACCTCTCTGTTCCAGACCTTTTGTTCTTCCAAAGGAATTTTGTTATTATTTTGTCTAGCTCTAGAAACAGGAGTGCTTAAGATGTTTTGTGTCATGGGTCTCTTGGGCAGTGTGGTAAAATCTATAGACTCTTTTTTAGAATGTTTTTGAATATATGAACGAAAAAACATGGAATTAGAAAGGAAACTAATCGTACATAATATAATAATATAATCATATACAGCTCTGGACTGATACACTGTGGCACAATCGAATGTAATGGACTTCTCTAGCAGTAATGCAATGACCCAGGACAATTCCGAGGGACTTATGAGAAAGAACACTATCCACATCCAGAGAAAGAACTGTGGGAGCAGAAACACAGAAGAAAAACAACTGCTTGATCACATGGGCTGATGGGGACGTGATTGGGGATGTAGACTCTGAATGATCACCCTAGTGCAAATATCAATAATATGGAAATAGGTCTTGATCAATGATACATGTCAAACCCAGTGGAGTTGAGCATTGGCTATGATGGGTGGGGGAGGGGAGGGAAGGGGCATAATTCTTGTAACCAGGGGAAAATGTTCTAAATGGACTAATTAAATAACATTTTAAAATTAAATAAATAAATAAATGCAGCTCTGGAAAAAAGGTGTTCTTAATTTTGTTTGTGTGTGTCATAGACTCCTTTGGCATTAGAGTGAACTCTTTTTTGACAATATAAAATGTGGTTCTCAATGAAAAAAAGCTCACATATCCTAGAGTGAGAACCCCTAGTAGAAAGAAATCTGCTGAAATGTCTTTGGTGGGGCAGGGTAGTATTCTGTTTCATGTGATGACCAACATGATGTAAGAAGGCCATCTTCAGAGTTCTTGAACTCCAGAAGACAAAAGAAAAGGCGGGGGGGGGGGGTGCAAGTAAAGGAGCCGGAGAAGACAGAGGACCTGTTAACTGGAATGAAAAGTATTTTTTCTCCTATGTTTTGATGAATGAAACAGTTTGCATCGTCAAAAAAGCTTACTGGAATAAAAGAAAATCCATTTTCTTTGAACTTTGCATTTGTAGCCAAGTCGGGGAACAGTGATGTATTAACTACTATTTGGTCCAGGGCCATCGTCGTCAGAGTCCAAATCGTGGTGGGCAGCTCCTAAAAGGGACTTGTCTTTTCCTTTTTCCTTAATGAGATATAACAGGAGAGCAGGACGTACGGGGCTCACAGATTTCTTGTGACTCATGGTTTCAAGAGCTTTGAATATTGTAATTCCTCAGAATTAGGTTTGCAATTCATGGAAATTCTCTATGACTGTGCCTGGCTGTTTGGTTCAGTTCAAGGAAAAGCATGGCGGCCAGGAAGGGGGCAGGGGCAGTAGGAGCTTCAATCTGTGATTCAAAAAACCAAAGCTTTGCTTTATTTAATCCTCTGTGGAAAAGAACTAGCTCGGGGGAGGTTTAAAAAAAAAAACCTATTATATTTCTGCCTTACTTAGCAGCTCTCTTTTAATTTAGCACAAGTTCTATTTTTTTTTTCACTAGGGACTTAGACGTTCTTATTCAGCCCATTATTCTTTTGGCTAATCCTTTGCTTCTCTAAATACATATTTTATTATACAAAAAGATTTCAATAATTTCTTATTACTCCATTTCCTGGAAAGGCTTTGCCACTTTTGGATTACCAGTAAGTACACAGTATGCCAAAATGCCAACCTTCCCCATGGAGAACTTTCATGAATAATAATTCACATTAGAAAGCACTTGAAGTCTTTGTAACACACTTTCCTCACAACAACCCTTAGAGGTAAGTGTGATTAGTCCCATTTTACGGATGAAAAGACTGAAGCTCAGAGAGATGAAGCAAATTATCATTATTATTATAGATCAAACAACCTTTAAATTTGAGGACCAAGATTTAAAACCAAGTCTCTCATGACTTGGTGCTATATGCTGCTAAGTTGCACAGGGGTTAGAGTGCTGGGCCAGGAGTCAGAAAGACTCCTTTTCCTAAATGGTAATCTGGCCTCAGATATTTATCAGCTGTGTGACCTTGGGCAAGTCACTTAGCCCTGTTTGCCTTCCTTTCCTCATCTGGAAAAAAAAACTGAAAGAGGAAATGGGCAAGAGATTCCACTATCTTTGCCAAGAAAATTCCAAATGAGGTCACAAGACTCAGATGTGACTGAATAACAACAAAACTCTCCTGATTCCAATACTTGCTTTAAAACAAAAGAGTTCTGTATTAAAAGCTTAATAGTGCACATTAATATACCCAACTAAACCTTTAGAAGTAACTTCACATTTAAATTAATTTTATAATGAATATGCAGAATTTTATAACATCCTTATTGTTTCTTCCATTTTTAAAATTAAATTTCTTTCAGTGACCCCCAAATCAGTTTTTTTCTGCCCCCCCATATATATATTTTTTAAAAAAACTCTTATTACCAATATCCATAGTCAAATACAACAAATTCCTGTGAGAGAACTATAACCCCAAAATAGTGTGCATTTTTGTATGGATATAAGTATATGAACGCATTCAAGGCCCTCATGAAGAATTCAGAGAAGCATGGGAAGACATGCGAACTGAAGCAGAGTGAAATCTGAATAGAAAAAGTATATACACAATAGCTAAAACAATGTCAAGGTGAAAAAAATGACATCAGCCCAAGAAATCGGACATTGTATTTAGAATGACCAAAAGCTTGTCCTGAAGAAGAGATGAGAAAATATACCTTACTCTTTTATTTGATTGGTAAGATAGTGGTGGAGTGGATGGAGTGCCAGGCTTGGAGTCAGGAAGGCTCATCTTCCTGAGTTCAAATCTGGTCTCAGAAACTTATTAAGCTGTGTGACCCTGGGCAAGTCAATTAAACCTGATTGCCTCAGTTTCCTCATTTGTAAATTGAGGGGTAGAAGGAAATGGTAAACTGTTCCAATTTCTTTGCCAAGAAAACTCCAAATGGGGCCATGGAGACATCACTGAAACAACTGAAGAACAACAACCCTTATTTGAATACGCGGAGGGTTCTGAGTGTGAACAACTTTGTATACTGTGATACTTGGCTGATCTATTGTTTAGATTTGCTGAACTACTTTTGCCTCATTCTTTCGTTGTTATTTTTGTTGCAAGATATTGTTCTCTGAGTAGGGGGAAGGAAAGGATACGTTTTAGAAATGAAGATACTGTCAAAACCAAAGCTATCAACAAACACTTAAGAATAAAAATCATTACGCATAAAAAATCATAACCATTTTTCAGTCACTTGAACTCAGTCTCCAAGAGAATGCTGTCATTCATTCTCATTTGGTTTTGTACTTAGATTGTTGTATTCATAAGTACTCCATTCTAATGGTTATGCTTTTTCGTTTTGTTTTGTTTTTTTGCTTTGCCTGATTTCATAAGGGCCATTCTCGATTCCTTTGTATTCCTTATACTTCTCCTAATTGGCATTATAGGATTCCATGCCATTACTGTACCACAATTTATTTAATCATCCTCCTCTCATTGCACACTTAGCTGGTTTCCAATTTTGAACAATCACCAAAAACTCTGCTAAGAAAATCTTGGAGCAGATGGCTCTTTTGAGTTTTAGATAACAATCTCAGTGTACTATTTCCAGCAAGGGAATCGTTGAGTCAAAGTCCAACATTCTTTCCGCAATGCTACAATGTTGTCAAGACAGGAAGATCAAATATTATTCTCCATGCTCTGGATGGAAATGAAGGGTCTGAGAAAATGTTGTGACTTGCCCAAGGTCACTTAACTCCAAGTGAGCAGCAGAGTAAGAAAGCAGGTTTCAAAAGGCTGATGCTCGTAGGGTTAAACTTCATTCATTTGGTTGCTTTGTCCCTCAGTAGTGAAGGGAGAGGGAGGGAGAATCTTGCCTTTTATGAATCCCAACACTGGCTGTGAAGTTCAGACTTTATCATCCAAAGTTATTGGAAGCCACAGTCATAGAGATTTTCAAAGTAATTGAAAGGGAACGCCAGGAGCAGCTTATTCCTTGGGGAAAGCCTGGGTAGTGATGGGAGTGGGACCCATAAGAGCTTAGTAATATTGGTAATAGTGCTGCTCATACTAGTACATGACATCTATATTTTGCTTTAAAATTTGTGAGCTCTATCCATTTCCCCGGCAGCTCGGTGGCAAGTGAATAAATCACATCCTGGAGTCAGGAAGACCTAAGTTCGACCTGAGATTCAGTTATTAGTTATGGGACCCCAGGTAAGTCACTTAGCCCTGTTTGTCTCAGTTTCTTCATCTGCAAAATAAATCTGGAGAAAGAAATAATGAACTATTTCAGTATATTTGCCAAGAAAACCCCAATCGGAATCTTGAAGAGGGGACTACAACGGAACAAAAGACATTCATTATTTAATTTTATCCTTACAAAAGACCTGTGAGGAAAGCCCTATATATGTTACTTCCCCATTTTACAGATGAGGAAACTGAGACTCAAAGAACTTAAATGACTCATTCATGATCACAGAGCTAATAAATGTGAAAATAGGATTTGAAAGCTCATTTTCTGCTATATTATATATTATATTACATCTTTGGAGCTAGAATGTAACTCAGAGATTATGTAATCCATCCTCCTTAGGTTTACAAATGAAAAGTGTTTTTCAAAGTACTTGGCACATAATAGACATTTAATAGATCTTTATTGAATTTTTAAGTTGAATTGAGAAGATTAAGGTTCAAAGGATTTAAATCCAGATCCTCTGGACCCAGAGCTGGCAGTCTTTTATTGTACCATATTACTTCCTTAAAACCTCTCTCCCTCTCCCTCTCCCTCTCTCTGTCACCTTCCAAGGCATGCCCAGAAGTCACATAGCTAGGAAGTGTCTGAATCCAGACTTGAACCTAAGACCTCCTGTTTCTAGGTCTGGCTCTCAATCGATCCACTAAGCCACCTAGTTGCCCCGTGCCATTTTCTCTTCACACTAACTTCTAAGAAGTCTTCATATATTTTTATTTTGCATGTGCTTACACAGTACAAAGAGAGTTTCCATGTGTTCAAAGTATCATAGTCATCCATTCAACATCCTTTTTTTAACTTTATTTTTTATTGTGAATTCAATGGACACCAAAAAAAGAACATTTCCATATCTGAAGTACAATAGGATTATATGTGAATCCACAAACTTCTATTATATAGAGCTTGCTTTTTAAAAAGTATATTGTAATGGAATGTATCTTCTCTGACTTCAGATGTATCATGGGTATCAGATTGGTGGTCTTCTCAATGAATAATGGGAGAGGGGCTTGAATGAGGGAGAGATTTTAGAAATCATTTTTAAGAAATGTTAGAAAGAAAGAAATAAAATTAAAACATAATAGAAAAGTACACTATATAATAAATTCATCATGTTACTTTCAAAGCAACCCTATTTTTCTGTTTCCTTTGGTCATTCTCTCTATTAATCTTCTGGGGACTTTAAAAATACTTTAATGACCCTCTTTTATTTATTTTCTTTTTTCTCTTTCCTATATCCTTTCAAAAAAAACTTTTTTAAAAGGAAAAAACACAGTTCTTTGGGAAAAAAGAGATATCAAAATAAATCCTCACATTTTTTTATGTCTCTAGAGATACGTTTCATTCAATATAGTCTGACTTCCGGACTCACTTAAAGAAAGACCTACCTGGGCAGAATTTTGCTGTTTCACCATCACTGTTCCTGGGACCTGGTGAATTTATTCTCTCTCTGGGTTTCTATCTCTTTGTCTCTTCCTCTCTCTCCCTCCCTTTCTATCTCTGTCTCTGTCTGTCTGTCTGTCTGTCTATTTGTCTGTCTCCCCCCATCCTCCCTGGCTCTCTGTCTCTGTCTCTATTTGTCTTTCTGTCTCTGTCTCTGTCTGTCTGTCTGTCTGTCTGTCTGTCTCTCCAGCACCACCCCCTTTACTAATATGTAGAGTGTCAAGTGAAATAATATAATGAAGGAGCAACTAGACAGCACAGTAGATAAGAGTGTCAGGCCTGGAGCTGGGAAGTCCTGAGTTCAAAGCTAGCCTCAGACACATCCTAGTTGTGTGACTCTGGGCAAGTCACTTAACCTCAACCATCTAGCCCTTACCACTCTTCTGCTTATCGATTTTAAAACAGAAAAAATGAGTTTTAAAAAGAAATGAATGAATGAATAATGAAACAAGGGAGGAAGATAGTTACCATATCATCAGATCCCCTTTCAGGTGAATGGAGCTGTCCAAACATTCTCCTCTATAACGTCATCGTTTTCTGCTACTAGAAACCATGGCAATGGTTGTTCTTTAGTTGAGACTCAATTAGACTTAGATGATATTTGAAGGGGACTGAATTCTGATCAGTGTCTAATCACTATGCCTCCTCATGCAGTGTCTGCTTCCACTAAGCCTGTTTTAAAATTCCATCTTTCTTACTTCTTCCTCGCTTCAATTTCTTTTTACAAACCTCAGGCTCTAGTCATCATTTTTTAAGTTTGGAAGTAAATCTGATGTTTTATTGTTATTTTTCTACTGGTGTATTATGTTGCCTGAAAGCAATATGAGCAACAACAACAACAACAATAATAATAATATTATAGCTAAAATGGATTGAGAGATTTAAGGTTTGCAAAGCATTTTATACACTTAATCACATTTGAGCTTCACAACAAAGCCTTCTCTGCCACTTAAAGCCTTCAGGGATTATCTAGAGAGCTAAAAGATCAAGTGACTCAGTGAGGGTCAGAAAGTCTCAGAGGTGAGACTTAAACTCAGTTTTTCCCTGATTCTGGAATTTATTTATAGGGGATAAATAGCCCAATTCTCTATCTACTATGCCAAGAAGGGGAAAATGTAATATTATTATTTGATCTTTATTTTGTGAGGGCAGCTAGGTGGCACTGTGGATAGAGCACTGACCCTGAAGTCAGGAGGACTCGAATTCAAATTTGACCTTAGACCCGTAGTGTTGTGTAACTTTGGGAAAATCACTTAACCCTGTTTGCCTTAATTTCTTCACCGATAAAATGAACTGGTCAAAGAAATGGCCAACGACTCCAGTATCTTTGCCAAGAAAACCCCAAATGAGGTCATGAAGAACCAGACACAACTAATCAACTCAACAGCAATTTATTTTTAATTTATGGATGAGGAAGCTTAAGCTCAGACAGTTTAAGTGATTTGCCCATCATCACACAACTAGTAGGTGTCAGAGGGGCAATTCTAACCTAGGACTTTCCAATCACCAAGAGAATACTTTATCCATTACTCTTAATTTCATCATCTCTAAAAGGACATTATGTTTCATTGAGGTAGTTTTGAAGTCATCGGAATATATAACATATGATATATAGAGAATATAATATATGAATAATATAAAATAATATAAAAATAGATATTATGAATGGGAATGACCTTACTTTTTATGTTAGGAAACCAAACCCAACCTTTCCTGCTCAGGCACTGTGGTCGGGTTACTCAACACCCAAAACAGTCCTGAATGCAGAACAACAGACCCAACCATACAACAAGGGAACAAACAGAAGTCAAGGTCAGCTTTACTTGGCTAACACTGGAAACACAAAAATCAAGTTGTAATGAGAAGCAGACAGTCGATCATGATTAAGGTCACCAGCCTTGGGTTTTACGAGGCAAAGTCAAGAAGAGTCAGAGAAGAAGGCAGTTCAACAGGTTGGGACAAGGTAAGGCAGAAAGTCAGGTTAACTGCACTGAGGAGGATGTCTGGAGTGTTTAAATCTTCGGCTGCAAGAGGAGATGTCTCCTTCACCTGGCTCACAGGTGAGTCCTAATGATTCCTGTGGGATTATTTTGTACCACAAAACAACACCAACAACATAATTAGACTTGGAAGATGCCTGTTTTGTCAAGAACTACCTTCCTGATGAAATGGACTCCCGTTTATATATATATACATATATATATATATATATATATATATTTGCATGTTGTGCCCACCCCATTAGAAGGTAAATTCCTTAAGTAAAGAGCCCTTGTTTTTGCTTTTCTTTTTATTCCTAAGTTTCATTCAAAGCCTGGTACAAAGTAAGCATTTAATAAATTCTGGGGCATCTAAGTGGCTCAGTGCATAGATAGCCTGGCTTAGAGATGGGAGGTTGTGGGTCCAATTTGGTTTCAGACACTTCCTAGCTGTGTAACCCTAGACAAGTCACTTAACCCCAGTTATCTAGCCCTTATCGCTCTTCTGTCTTAGAACCAAAACTTAATATATCTTCTGAGACAGAAGATAAGAGGTTGTTGTTGTTTTTTTAAATAAATGAATAAATGCTAGTGGATGGAAATATATTTAATGACTCAGGATTTTTGAACAAGTTCTTTCCATAAATGATTGCAATAGCTATATATTTTTTCTAAATTGTGGTTTTTAAAAAAGACATTGACAAGCATCCTTCTCTTCTCTCAAGGTTTTGCCTAGGGGTTAACCTCTCTTGTGAAGTCTCCCTTCATTCTATTTCCCCCCATTTTTAGTGTTCCCAGATTCTTCTCCAACAACAACAACAAAAAACTTTTTTTAAAAAGTGCCAAAAAATGGTGTGGTCACCAATTCCATAATAGAAGTGTGTATTGTTGTTAACAGGCAACACAAATGAAAAAATGTAAAAGTGTGAAAAGATTGTGTTGCAGTAGCAGTCATGTGGCTAACATCCAGTTAGATGTTCTTTTCACAACTCTCCATTTTCAGTACTTATTTAGCAAAAATAGCACAATCAGAGAGCAGTGAGATAATAGATGGGGGGGGGGTGGAAAAAGGTAAGTCTTAGGAACAGAAAGACATGGGTCCAAAACCTTCTTCTGAAATGTACTGGCTGGATGACTGAGCAAAATCACATAACCTGACAGTGCCCCCCACCCCTAACTTCTTCCTAACCTTCTTCTCCACTCTCTGCTATAGAACAATAATAATAATAAAAGAGAACAAGCAGAAATGATAGCAAAGAGGAAATTCAAAGGAGGCAAATCTGGAGGTATGAATTTCCCTCAGCAAAGAATGAGAACATCCCTTACACTAGAAATGTTTCCTTCTTATAAAAATTATCACATTGAAATGAATAGAGAAGGAGCATTTACTATAGTATACTATGCCAAGTGCTAGACATACAAATATAAGCAAAATAGTTATATAACAAATATAAGATAGTCTCTTTGTGGTGGCAAAAAACTGGAAAATGAGGGGATGCCCTTCAATTGGGGAATGGCTGAACAAATTGTGACATATGTTGGTGATGGAATACTATTGTGCTCAAAGGAACAATAAAGTGGAGGAATTTCATGGGGACTGGAACAACCTCCAGGAATTGAGGCAGAGTGAGAGGAGCAGAACCAGGAGAACATTGTACACAGAGACTGATACACTGTGGCACAATTGAATGTAATGAACTTCTCTACTAGCAGCAATACATTGATCCAGACAATTCTGAGGGACTTATGAGAAAGAACACTATCCACATTCAGAAGAACTGTGGGAGTAGAAACAAAGAAGAAAAACAACTGCTTGATCACATGGGTTGATGGGCATATGACTAGAGATGTAGACTCTAAAGGATTACCTAGTACAAATACTAATAATATGGAAATAGGTCTTGATCAATGATACATGTAAAATCCAGTGGAATTGCTTGTTGGCTAAAAGATGGAGGGGAGGGAAGAACATGATTCATGTAACTATGGAAAAATATTCTAAATGAATGAATTAAATAAATAAACATATATATGTATATACATACATACATACATACATATATATATATATGTGTATGTATGTATGACAGTCCCTACCTTCACAGAGTATGAATTCTAATTGGGAAAGATAACAACACATAAACAGATACAAAGTTGGGAAGGAGGCTCCAATGTGGATTGGGTGACCAACAAGCTAAGATCATAGTTCCCCTTTGGAGGTGAGGGGACTTAGGGCAGATTTTACAAAGCTATAACTATTTTAATTACCTTTTAACCCCATTTTGTCATCAGACACATTTCTAAAAAGCTACAAGTAAAACGAAATTTTGTATATCAATTCCAATTTTCCCATTTATTTACAACATGATGGCAAAAAAATGACAAAGATTTCTACTCTTTATACTTGACTAAAATACATAATAAAAATTAAAAGAATGCTAGCAAGCATTTCTAGGAGCATTTCATTTTTGCTAATGCATTTAATCCTCTAGTGTAATTCCCTGGAACCAAAGTTAGCCAAAGAAGCAATCACAGGATCATGGGATCATAGGATTTAGAGTTGGAAGGGACCTTAGAGATCACTCAGACCCACCCCTTCATTTTACAGATGAGGAAAATCAATTGGAGTGTGAATTTTGTGCACTCAGCAGAAGCACTCATATGCAGGCATACCTTGTTTTATTGTACTTCGATTTATTGTGCTTTGCAGATACTGCATTTTTTTTTTTACAAATTAAAGGTTTGTGGCAACCCTGCATCAAGCAAATCTATGGCTGCCATTTTCCCAACAGTATGTGCTCATGTTTTATTCTCTTTGTTATATTTTGATCATTCTGCACTTTCAAACCTTTTCATCATTCTATCTATTATAGAGATCTGTGATCAGTGATCTTTGATGACAATATTTTAATTGTTTTGGAAGCCCATGAACTGCATCCAAATTAGGCATGCTCTGACTGCTCAATCCACTGCCTTTCCTTCTCTCTCTCCCACTTCAGAGCTCCATATTCCCTGAGAATATTGGTGTCTGAGTGTTCAAGTGAAAGGAAGAATCAATTGCAGGAAATTCCAATTGCCGTATTTTAAAGAATCGACACCCCAACCTTCTGCAACCACCTCTGTTGGCCAGTTAGCAGCCATCAACATTGAGAAAAGACCCTCCACGATCAAAGAGACAACAACTCACTGAAGTCGCAAGTGATGGTTAGCATATTTTAACACTGAAGCACCTTTTAATTAAGGCATATACACGATTCTTAAACACAGTATTATTGCACACTTAGTCTATAGCATAATGTAAACATAAATTTTCTATGCACTGGGAAACCAAAACCTTCATGTGACTCGCTTTATTTCGATATAAACTTTATAGCAGTGGTCTGAAATGGAATCCACAATATCTCCAAGGCAGGCCTGTTCTGAAATCCATCATACGTTCACACTTCCTTGCGACTTCTTGCAGATTCTATGGAATTCAAATGTTTACGCAGCTACAATGGTTAGGACAATCTCCTCCAGAATTCAGCAAAATTCCAGCCCCACGGAGGTACTTATTCAGACAGAACTCGCCAGTTCACAAAGAACAACATGCCTTAAATATTCTTTTAAAAAAAGGCGAAATGTTCCGAAGACTTCCCATTTTCAGGCTTCATTATGATTTTCAGTGCAAGCAGCTGTTGAGTGACAAATTATAGCTGACCAATCACCAAAGGGGTGGGGGGTGGGGGAGCTTTGAAAAATCAATTCTATAGCCAGACCTGATGCACAGCATCTTTCCACTTTTTAGAGTATGGACCTGACTCAGTTTTGCAAAACGTATTTGTTCTCTAATTAATTCAATGATCAAATGAACAAAGTAAATACACAGAAAACAAGTCGGATAAATTTTTCAGGAAAAGGAGTCCTATTGAAATGTTTTCCAACGTGTTTATATATAAATATACACCTCATGCTTTCACAGGTGCACCAGCTCAGAGCTTCTCTCTCTTGAATCCTCTGAGCTCAGCCTAAGGAAAGGCAGGATTGATGGAGTTAAAAAACTGCTCTCTTTAGATCTTCATCTTTTTCAATTAGTCATTTTCCAGACGAATCTCCAGCTGTGCATGATTTGCTCTTTATCAGTTCTTGCTAGGATTTCAAAATTCTCGATCTACAAGCACTAGGAAATGTCCTAACTTGCAGTCTAATTGTGCAAGTGTGTATTTTGGTCTCTGCTGCTGTGTCAGAGAAATGCTGCTGCTGTTGCCATGGAGATAGAGATGTTTGAGTCTGCTTTGTCACCTTTGCCCTGCTATTTAAAAACACACACTCACTGCAAAGCTCTGGCAGCAGAGGGCTTTCTTTGAGAGGTCACCCACCTTTTTCTTTTCTCTCTCTCTTTTTTTAACGGCAACTTGACAGATTAATGCCATTTTCATTTATGACTGATATAAAACATAATGTAAATATCCTCCGACACAGAATGAACTAGCAGTTTTGTATGTCATCAAATCCTAATAAAAGAGCAAAAACCTTAAAAGTTTCCTGGATCCAGTTTCCCCAATAACTTCTCCTGATCTGCTTCTGCTGGAGACTCCTGAGGGGACACCAGCAGCAGGGACTGATCAGAATGAAGCTATAAATAAATAAAAATAAACAAAACCAGCTGAAGGAAAACTATTCCTTAAATCGCTACTTTAAAAAGTACAACTCTATATTACTGTGCCCTAAAAATTATCAATAAAAAGAATTTGGGGGATCATTGAGAAGACCTTTATGCAGTGATGTGGGATAAAATAAGCAGAATCAAGACAACAATGTATAAAAGTTCAGCAATGCAGAAAATAAGGACAAAAAACCGAAAGTGAACACTGCATATTGACCAAGATTTGTCTCAGAGAAGAGATTTTAAAATACACCTTCTTATCACGTGTAAAAGTGGGATACTATGGGTAGAACATTGCTGCTGCTGAGAATATAATGTCAGATTTGATAGATGTACTGCTTAATTTTGTTGATCTGCTTTTTTTTTCTTCCTTTCTTATTGCTACAATTTTCTCAGGGATGGATCAGGCTTATGGAGTCAGAAGACCTAGGTTTAAATAGTATCTCTAACTCTTACTACATTTATGACCCTGTTTGAGTCTCTTAATTTCTTTGGCCTTTAGTTTCCTCATTTGTAAAATGGGAGCTGGAACTACATGGTC
This sequence comes from Monodelphis domestica, assembly GCF_027887165.1. Classification (NCBI taxonomy): domain Eukaryota; kingdom Metazoa; phylum Chordata; class Mammalia; order Didelphimorphia; family Didelphidae; genus Monodelphis; species Monodelphis domestica. The sequence continues at coordinate 239,743,134 of NC_077234.1, forward strand.
TCTGAAGGCTAGCCCTTCCACTCTAGATTTATGAATTTATCTCCCTTCTGTAGGAGTTAGGGTAGATCAAAAATGAAATCATGGGAGGTCCTGGGTTCAAATCTGGACTCACACACTTCCCAGCTGTGTGACCCTGGACAAGTCACTTAACCCCCATTGCCTAGCCCTTACCACTCTTATGCCTTGGAGCCAATACACAGTACTGATTCCAAGATGGAAGGTAAGGGTTTAAAAATAATAATAATAATAATAATAATAATAAAATAAAAGCAGCACCATTATTTTACCAAAAGTTAATTTTTTTTCAATGACATAAAGAGTCTCAAAGGTTTGCCTTAGAGGAACACTCATTATCCCTATTCCACATGTACCCAGTGCGTCTACATGAAGGTCTTCCCAAAAGGCAGCTGGGTGCTATAATGGATAAAGTACCAGACCTAGAGACATGAACATTCATCTTCCTAAGTTCAAATCTGGCTTCAAACACTCTCTGGCAGTGTGACCTGGGGCAAGTCACTTAACTCTCTGCTTCAGTTTCCTCAGCTGTAAAATGAGCTGGAGAAGGAAAGGACAAATCACTCCAGTACCTTTGTAAAAAAGAAAAGAAGAAAGAAAAACCATTTGGGTCTCAAAAAGTCAAATGAATAAAATGACTGAATAACAATAACAACAACAAATACCCAGAATCCACCTTTGTTGGTTTTTTCCCTATTTTTTCTATATATTTTGAATGTCAAAATTATTTGTAAAAACCATGCTATAACCTACATCAACTGGGAAAACAAGAAAATTCTGGGTTGACTGTTCATTTTTTATCTGGCATTTTCCATATATACTCCCTGCCCACCCCAACCCAACACATACTTCATCTTTGCCTTACCACCTCAAGTAGAGAGAGAGGTATGCAGAGAGAGAGAGAGAGAGAGAGAGAGAGAGAGAGAGAGAGAGAGAGATGAATGGGTACATACATAGATTACATAGATGGATAGATAGATATGTAGATGCATAAAAATATAGATTAAATAGATGTATAAGTAAGTAGGTAGATAGACAAACAGACAGATAGATAGACAGACAGACAGACAGACAGACAGACAGATAGATAGATAGATAGATAGATAGTAGATAGATTGTAGATAGATGGATGGATATATGCATACATTACATAGATTGATAAATAAATAGGTTAAGTAGAAAGATAGACAGACAGATAGATATAACTGGATAGATAAATACATAGTCACATGGATGCATAAAACATAAATTAAATAGATGGATAAGTAATTAGGTAGATAGACAAATAGACAAATAGATAAATAGAAAGATAGATGAATGGAGAGAGAGAAATAGATAGATAGATAGATAGATAAATAGATAGATAGATAGATAGATAGATAGATAGACGGATGGATAGATAGATAGATGGATTGGTAGGTAGATAGATAGATAGATAGATAGATAGATAGATAGATAGATAGATAGATAGATAGATTAATACATACATAGATTACACAGATTGATGGATAGATTGATAAATGAGTAGGTAAGTAGAAAGATAGACAGACAGACAGTTAGATACATATATAGATGGATGGAAAAATACATAGATACATAGATGCATAAAAACATTGATGAAATAGATGGATAAGTAAGTAGGTAGCTAGATAGATAGACAAATAGAAAGACAGATAAACGAATGGATGGATGGATGGATGGATGGATGGATAGACAAAAAACATAGATATGTCTTTGGGGAAGTACCAAAATACTATTTGTTCTTCTTAGTCAGAATTGATCACAGCCTAGAATTATGGTGTCAGTCTAGAGAACCAGCACTAAATTGGGGGAGCAGCAACTGCTATTGAAAATTGAGGCCTGCAGATGAGGATATTGGATATTTAATAGCTTCATCTCGTCTTCTCAGGATCCTGGCACTGGAGATGTAGAAGGAGGGAGGGGGGGAATAAACCTTGCATAAACCATAAATAAACTTGCTGCCATGACACGGTTGTAAATCTCCACACATGTAGACACAGATAAATTTATTTTTATCAAATCTCGACCACAGTAAGCTCACACAAAATGACAGCTCTGTCTCCTTGTGACGGGGGACCAACCTGCTCCAATCTGCCATATTTCTTTCCTGCCCTGACCAGAAGGTCTTTGTGAGGCCAGTGTGGAGGGCTGAGGCACGCTGTGTGAGTGATTGGGAAATTGTCTCAGCTCCTCATTACAGGGGTGGAGAGTGTCCCATTAAACACAGCAACCCATCCCGAGAAGCCAGATAAACCCTTGGGTTTTGACTAAGCTTGGAATAGCATGAAGTGCATTACCACCATTCAGTTTTACAGTGTGGATGCCGCACTAACGGCAGGAAACTTAAAATTGCCTGGCAAGGGAATCTGGACGTTTCTATCACCTTGCTGTGAGCTCACAATCTTCACATGGGGCCAAGGCTTCATTACATGCCAGGGAAGGGAGGTTGTAAGCCCTGTCCCCCCGGCTCTCCTCAAAACTTGGTTGTCAGATTTTCATCAACAATCAGCCCTCTCGGAGTCATAATGTTGTCCTGTAACCTGGCAAGCAAGAAAAAGCAAAGGGAAAAGATTTCCCCAAGTTTCTATTAAATAGAGTATTTCTGAAGGCAGCTTGAAATCATGAGAGACTCATCATAAGTTTGGACTTTGGTTTTCAAAAAGAGATTTTGACAAAAGGCACAGAATAGAAAGCTTTGAGATATGATGGTTTAAAAAGAAAAATATAGTCATATATTATTAAGAAAATCCTCATGCTATAAAAATCCTTTTATGTACCTAAACTATTGTCCTTTATATACAATAAACTACAAATACTGCAGTTACTTTTGCCTTTGATTTGAATTAAGGCAAATACAAGGCCCAATAGTTCCTTTAATCAAGTATTGGAGATTCCCAAAGGAAATGCAACCTCTCTGCCCAATCCAATAAATATTTATTAAGTGACTATCATGTGCTATGCACCATTGATAAAAAGAAGAGAAGAGAAAAGAAAAGAAAAGAAAAGAAAAGAAGAGAAAAGAAAAGAAAAGAAGAGAAAAGAAAAGAAAAGAAAAGAAAAGAAAAGAAAAGAAAAGAAAAGAAAAGAAAAGAAAAGAAAAGAAAAGAAAAGAAAAGAAAAGAAAAGAAAGTCCCTGCCCTTAAGGAGCTTCAGCTCTAAAGAGAAAGAGAGAGTGCTAAAAAGACAAGAAAGCTGAGAGCTGGGGAGATCATTGCATGTAGCTGAAACCAGTGAGAGTATCAGATGCAAAGTGGAGTGAGCTGAGAGTCATCTATAAAGGAAGGAATTGGAAGGAGTTTGGTACTCCTGCAGTCAAGGAGAGAGAAGATGGAGGGAAATTATTTCAATCAAGGCTTGAGTTAGCATTTTGTTGATGAAATTAGAAGTGATGAGCTTAATGTTTTACATGATTGCACATGTACGACCTAAAGGAGATTGCTTACCATCTCAAGAGGGGTAGGGGTTGGGCCGAATGGAGAGAGGAAGGGAGAGAAAGAATTCCAGACTCAGTAGTCTTTGGGAAATGTTGGAAACTGTTTTTACTTGTATGGGAGGGGATAAATTAGAAAAAAAAACAAGAAGTTATGAGCTTATCCTAGAGGGGCATCTTGTTCCAGAGAGCTGAAACCAGGCAGAGCAGCAGTTGCAAAGGGAAGATGTTCCATGCTGTTCTAGGAAAAAGAGGGGTTAACATAGCAACTTTCAGTCCAATAAGTGCCTAGCATAGTGCCCAACCACTTGAAAGCATTCAATAAATACTTGTTGAATTGAATGGAAAGTTGGAGTGGAGTTAGGAGGGATATAAGCTAGCAGTAAAGCGGGTACTATGGGTGGTGAGAGGATCAAAGAAGTGGAAAAACCAATAGGGAGTCAGCATCACAGGAACTTGTGAAAGATAACAGGTAACATGCCAAATCTCTTCATCATACAAAGAGATAGGAACACATGGGAACCCATTAAAATGGAAGAACCAAGAGGCAACAGCCAAATACCCCTCTTTAGGTTTCTCCAAGACAACTGTGTGTGTGTGTGTGTGAGAGAGAGAGAGACAGACAGATAGACAGACAGACAGAGACAGAGAGACAGAGACAGAGAAACAGAGAGACAGAGAGAGAGAGAGAGAGAGAGAGAGAGAGAGAGAGAGAGAGAGAGAGAGAGAGAGAGAGAGAGAGAGAGAGAGAGATTTTTTAGTTACCTTGGGATAAATTAAGATGAAATTAATTTAACCAGGTCTGTGCTGGGCTAATGAAAGCAGGTTGTTAAATTTTTAGTGTGAGTATTTACACCTCAGAAATCAGCAAACCACAAATCAGGGTTTGATTTATGTTTTCTTCATTATCAAAATTTAAGAAAGGATAGAGAAAAATGCTAATAATGCAAATTAAATGAGCACCATGTATTTTTTTAGAGATCTGATTGTTAAACAAAGTTTACCAGCACACCCATGGTTCTACCTATCATCTAAAGAAATCTTTAGTCATTGTTTTTCTCATTTCTTAGTCAACAGAATGTTTTCAGTTACAAACTCTGCACTCTCCTCCCTCCCCCATATCTGTTCATTAATAATGAGTATAGTAATATTGAAAAGGTTTGAATAATAGCTGGCAATCATCTATAACTCTCAAGTTTGCAAAGTACCTGATGCATATTATATGACAATCCAGGAACATACATGCTATTATTATCCCTAATTTACAGATGAGGAAAGTAAAACTCAAGGAAGTTAGTGATTTACCCACAGTAGCACAGCTTGGATTTTATCTAAGGAAGGAAAACTTGAACAAAGTTTTCTTCACTCAGAATTTAGTGCTTTATCAGCTAAGCTGCCCTGCCTCTAAGAATATCTTGAAGTGTATGGGGATTTAACTTTTAAAAAGTTTTTTTCACTTCTGCTATCTCTTTGTCACCAAAAGGAATATTAAATAGTTTAAGTGACTTGCCTGAAACCACAAAGAAAATTGGGTAACAGATTTAGGACTAGAATATGCAGGAACTATCTTTTATTTTTCTTTGTAACATCAGAACTTAGTACAGTGCCTGACTTATAGTAGACTTTTAATAAAAATTTTATTTTAAAAAGGGAAAAGGACCTACTTGTACAAAAATGTTTATAACAGCTCTTTTTGTGTTGGCAAAGAATTGGAAATTGTAGGGATGTCAATCATTTGGGGAATGGCTGAACAAGTTGTGGTACATGTGGTAATGGAATACTGTTGCTCTATAAGAAATGATAAGATGATTTCAGAAAAAGCTGGAAAGATTTACATGAATTGATGCAGAGCAAAATAAGCAGAGCTGGGAGAACATTGTACACAATAAGAGCAAAATTGTATGTTGATCAACTGAAAATTTGGCTACTCTCAATAATGCAATGATCTGGGATAATTCTAAGGGACTTATGACAGGGAAGGCTATCTACCTCCAGAAGAAGAGCTGTTGGAGTTGAATGGATGCATATCAAAGCATGTATTTTTCACATCAGTATATTTAAGGTTTTATTTTGAGATTTTGGATTTGTCTGAGACTGTTCTTATGCCAATGACCAATATGGGAGTATGTTTTGCATGATAATACATGCATAGCCCAGATCAAATTGCTTACCATTTCTGCATGGAGAGAGGAAAGGCAGGGAAGGAGATGGTTTAGATCTGTCAAAAATTATTATTACATGTAATTGAGGAAATAAAATATTTTTTAATTTTAGAAATAAATAAATAAATGCTAGATCAAAAGACATAAAAAATATAAATAAGTATGAATTGACCAATTGATTTTACTGACTGGCATTCTAGACTACATCCCAAAGGCCTCTTGGATTACTTCACTATGCTAAAGATGAATAAAAGCAGTTCAAGAGAGAACCTCCAAACACTTCCCACATGCACCCCAAATGAGAAAAAAGAAAGCACCAGAAGATGGAGTCACTCCTTTAAAAATCTAATGAGTAGGCTACTCTTCCTGGTTCTTTGATGTAATTCTTTTCCTCCTGCTGCCTTTATGGAAATCAAGAGTCCTTCAATGATGAACATGTGTCCTTAGAAGTAGCTGGAGGAACCAAGCTCAGGTCTACACTGCTCCATGAGGTAGGTGTGCTCCAATTCAGTCCTTGATCCACAGGGAAAGCCAGAAAATCTCACCCATGCAGACTAATTAAAGAAAACTATTAGAGAAAACTTTGAATTATAAACTGTTTTAACATAAATTAATTTTATTGCCATCATGCAAAGTACTTTAAATGAGGTCTTCAGTTCATCTCTTTAATAAACATATAAGAAAAATTTCCAATTATCATCAATTATTTGTATACTGATAGGTGCTTGAGAGTACCTGAAAACTATGCTTGTTCTTCTAGAAATCTGTGGCAGGGACAGCTATGTGTATCAGAGATAGAGAGCCAAGCCTAAAGATGGAAGGTCCTGGGTTCCAATCTGACATCAAATATTTCCTAGCTATATGACCCTGCGCAAATTACTTAATTAATCCCCATTGCCCAGCCCTTACCACTCTTCTGCCTTGGAACCAATACTTAGTATTGATTCTAAAATGGAAAGTAAGAAGATTTTTTTTTTTGTTGTTGGTGGTAGATCACGAAGAACACTGAAGTAGGACTGGAGAGATTTGGACAGCAATTCTGACTCTACTACTAGCTGATTGGGCAAGTTATTTGACCTCTGTGGGCCTCAGTCTCCCCAACTGTTCAATAATGAATCATGTTTATTTCTCTGTTGAGTTTGCTGAGGAGTCATTTTTGCTGTTCAGTGATGTCAGACTTTTATGATTCCATTTGGGGTTTTCTTGGCAGATAATGGAATGATTTGCCATTTCCTTCCCCAGCTCATTTTACAGATGAGGAACTGAGGCAAACAGGGTTAAGTGATTTATCCAGGTAATGTCTGAGGACAGATTTGAACTCAGGAAGATGAGTCTTCCTGGCTGTACCATCTAGCTGCCCTAGACTGGTCCTAAGACAATTTCCAGCTCTAATGTTCTATGATTTGTAATTCTTTATTATTTCTTCCCCGGAAGAAAGCCACATGACTTAACTTTCTTGCTCTGAACAGTTCTCTACTCCATATGACTCCTCTTGTGTTATTCTGATTCTCTTAGTTCAGTCCTCGACATCAATGGCTGCATCTTCATGATATCGTTCTCTCAGAGGTTAAGTTTTCAGTTGTTCTGTTCAATCTCTGGGAAAAAAAAAATCAAATCAGGCAAAAGCTTGACCCCTGATCATTCATTCTCAATACTCTCTGACAAGAGCCTTGTGAATAAATGAGTTTCCAGTGTAGGCAGAGATTACTGTTTTGTTAATTTTGAATAGATGAAAATAGACGGCAATCAACAAACCTTTGGCTAAGGGGAAAAATCTCTTTAACTCACATTTTCCTTCAATTACAAGAAGGACAAAGAAGCACATTGCACCATGTGCTTGAATAGATGCTTTATTATTCAAAACAAGCATCAGAGCATTATGTCCCCTATAGAAAATATGCAATCAGTGTTTAATTCAATGGTAGGATGCAAATTTAAATTCCCATAAGGGGAAGGCTGTTAATGCCATTTAAATTGGTTGTAAATTACAGATAATACGCTAGAGACTCGAATACAGATTAGTGGAGTATTGCTTTAGGAATCTAGTCCTACTTTGAACTTATTGTGTATTTATCTATGAAAAATAAGACCTTGTAGGCTTGTTTACAGCTACATTTTATTGCCTCTCTTCTTCATTTCTACAGCAAATATTTCACTTTTAAATGCCATGAGATGGTTCAGCTAATGTAAGTAAATGGCATTATGTTCAAGACAGATTAGTGCTCTTAGCAGTAGCATAATATATAGATAGATAGATGTATGTATAGATAATGCATATGCATGTGCATGCATGTACACAGAAAGAAGAGAATGGCTGTATAATGTATGTAGAATATTTACATTCATACGTCACATGAATTAAATAAAAAATATTCCTCCAGTTGACTTTTCGAGCATTAGATATGGTTGGCAAATTCGAGATTGCGAGACAACTGGCATTTTCAGGAACTTGAGACCTGAAATAACTCTTGCTACTTAAGTATGCCAATTACATGAAAATTATTTCCCATTTTCAGACTGACTAATTGTCATTGGTCTGCAGTTCGAGGAGTGTACTTCTAGTTGATGAATTCAGAACAATAAGGCCATTACAAATATATTATGCCAAAATGCATCCCATTTTTGAAAAAAGCTTTGGAGATCCCAACTGGAGAAGGACATCTTGGTACTTCTTAGGATAACTGTTTGTTTCTCTGACTGTAGAAAACAGGTCTCTCCATGTGACAGAATAAATCAGGCTTGTAATTCTTAATTTCCTTCTTCTTAGAACATGTATGATCTGAATTATGATCTACCAAAAATAGAAAATGCAATCCTTGATAAATAATAGAGAAAACGAAACGTATGATATAGAGATATATATTGAGCATATACGGTACATGTCAGAATGGCCAGGAAATTAGGTATTTAATTTAATGTAATATTCAAGTTAAATGAAAGTCACTATATAACACACATGACCCATTTCCCAAGAATTTAAATACATCCTTAACTTTAAACCTAGACTGAACAGATATTTTTATCTTTTCTTTAATGATTTAAAACATGCTTCAGGATTTTATAGTAGCTCGGGGCTGTTCCAAAGAGGAATTCTTATTGTACAGTCCTGTAAAATTTCTAAAAAATATATAAGGTGTATTGCGGCACTGTTGGATACAAAATGCATGAGAGTAGATGCCCATGACTTGTTTGGGGAGAAGAATCTTTTTTTGTAATATTCTTAGAATTTAACTTTTTTTCTTTTTTTTTTAAACCCTTTACCTTCCATCTTAGAATCAATACTGTGTATTGGCTCCAAGGCAGAAGAGTAGTGAGGACTAGGCAATGGGGGTCAAGTGACTTGCCCAGGGTCACACCACTGGGAAGTGTCTGAGGCCAGATTTGAACCTAGGACCTCCCATCTCTAGGACTGACTCTCAATCCACTGAACTACCCAGCTGCCCCCTGAATTTAACTTTTTAAAGAGCCACATTATACAGGGTGTCCCCAAAGACTACTAAATCTTAAAAATTGAACTTGAACTTTTGAGATACTCTGTATATCCTGTTTACATAGAGAGAGGGATACCCTTCCTCTCTCTCTGAGTAAACAGAAGACTTCTTATATCAAAAAAGGAAAAGGAAAAGGATGTGGCGACCAGCCTCAGTTTGGTCATTTCTTGGACCCAGATTTTCAAGAACCTCATGGATTCTGGGAATAGCAGTGCAAGGACTGGTGCTTCAATACAATGTGCCTGCAAGAACTCTAGGGATGGGACCTATTTTAAGTTATACAAAGAACAAGGAAGGAAAGAGCAGCTGTTGAGTCCAGCCTGAAACTACTATGGTCTTAGATCATCTGGAGGCTGATATATTTTGGAAGTGGTGCAGAGACTGTGGTTGTCCTATGTTAGGACAATAAATGACAGTTCCAGGAACTGAAATAGTCCATAGCACAGGGAAGGAAGGAAGACTTGAATCTGGTGGCCTTGCAGCAAAAGCTAGATGGTCATTTGTCAAGTATGTTGTAGAACAGTGAGGCCAAACTCAAATAGAAATGGAGCGTACTAGATCATATACACGAATCCCTCTGGGCTGCATATTGACTTAGAAAATTACATATTAACATTATCTATGCTCTAATGTATTTTAATTTATTTCGTTAAATATTGCCCAATTACATCTTAATCTGGTTCTTCACACTTCACACACCCCCTAATGGGGCCAGTTGGCTTACTTTTGACACTTCTGCTAGTTATAGAGTGAATTCTTATTTTGTGGATAAGATGGATTTGGAGGTCCTTCCCTTTTTCTGATATTCACGTAATTGTGTTTAGATCATTTTTCTAAAATAATCTAGTCTCAGTTTGACAACTTTCAATAAGGAGGAAGCCATCACTTTTTTGAAAATATTTTTTTCCAGATTACACATCAGTACAATTTTCTTTTTCTTTTTTTAATTCAAAGTTATTTTCCCAATAACATGTAAAAGGTGCAATTTTCAATAATAATTTTCTGACTTTGAGCAATTCATCTTCTCTTCCTCCCTCTCACCCCTTCCCCTTCCCCAAAAAGGCAGGGAATATGATATAGGTTGTAAAATGTTATCCAATTATATATTTCCATATTTCTCATGTTATGAAAGGAGACACATATCACTTAAAATAGAGAAAATTCATGGAGGAAATAAAGTGAAGAATGGTATGCTGTAATCTGCATTTGGACTTTGCCAGTTCCTTCTATAGCAGTGGACAATCTTTTCTCATCATGAGTCCCTTGGAATTGCGCTGGATCCCTGCATTGCTAGCAATAGTTATGTGTTTCACTATTGGTCATCATACTTTGTTGCTATTACTGTGTACATCATTTTCCTGGTTCTGCTCACTTCACTTTGCATTGCTTCTCATGAGTCTTTCCAGGTTTTATGTGTATGTGTTAATCTGGTTTGTTAATCCTTTAATATTCCATTACAATCATATGCCACAACACTCTCCGCCATTTCCCAATTGATGGGCATCCCCTTCAGTTTCCAGTTCTTTGCTACCACGAAAAGAGCTGCTATAAATATTTTTATACAAGTAGGCTCTTTCCCCCTATCTTTGATCTCTTTGGGATATAGATCTAGTAATGCTATTACTGGGTCAAAGGGTCTGCACCATTTTATGGCCCTTTGGGCATGGCTCCAAATTGCTTTCCAGAATGGTTGTACCAGTTCGCAGTTCTAACAGCAGTGAATTAGTGTCCCATTCCACATCCCCTCCAACATTTATCACTGTTCTTTTTTGTCCTATTAGCCAATCTGAGAGGTATGAGGCATTAGTGCAGAATTGTTTTAATTTACATTTCTCTAATCAATAGTGATTTAGAGCATTTTTTCATATGACTGAACATAGTTGTAGTTACTTCATCTGAGATTTGCCTGTCCATATCCTTTGAGTACTTGCAATTAGGAAATGCTTTGTGTTCTTATAAATTTGACTTAATTCCCTACGCATTTGAGAAATGAAGATTTTGTTAGAGCCACTTGCTAGAAAAATTTTTTCCCAGTTTGTTGCTTCCCTTCCAATCTTGGTTGTATTCGTTTTATTTGTACCAAAGTTTTTTAACTTAACAGAGTCAAAGTTACCTAGTTGATATCTTGTAATGTTCTCTATGTCTTATTTGAATGTAAATTCTTCCCTTATCCTTACACGTGACAGGCAAACTATTTGGTGCTCCTCTAATTTGTTACGGTTTCACCCTTTATCTATTTGACTTTACTTTGGTATATGCTGTGAGGTGTTTGTCTGGGCTTAGTTTCTGCCATGCTATTTTCCAGTTTTCCCAACAGTTTTTGTCAAGTAGTGAGCTCTGCCAAAAACTTGGATCTTTGGGTTCGTCAAACACTAGATTACTATGGTCAACGCATTCCCTTCTTTCTGCTTTTTAGAATCTCTAACATCCTTCGGACAGCTCAAAACCCAGTTCCTACAGAGGTAAGGAGTTTAGATTTTCCCAGCTGCTAGTGCCTCCCCATCAAAATTACCTCGTATATACAATATTGCGTTGTATATATTTTGTATACAAAATTACCTTGAATATATTTTGAATGGGGAAGCTAGGTGGCACAGCGGATAGTATACTGGCCTTGGAGTCAGGAAGACTCATTGAATGCCTAATCTATTCCATTGATCCATACTCTTATTTCTTAGCCAGTACTAGATTATTTTAATGGGTGCTGCTTTATTTTATTATTTTTTAAAAACCCTTACCTTTCACCTTAAAATTGATTCTGTGTATTGGTTCCAAGGCAGAAGAGCGGTAAAGGCTAGGCAATGGGAGTTAAGTGACTTGCCCAGGGTCACACAGCTAGAAAGTATCAGAGGTCAGATTCAGATCTAGGACCTCCCATCTCTAGGCCTGGCTCTCAATCCACTGAGCTACCCAGCTGTGCCCTGGTTACTGCTTTATAATACAGTATAAGATCCAATACAGTTAAGTCATCTTCTTTCATATTTTTTCATTTATTCTCTTGATATTCTTGGCCTTTTGTTCTTCCAGATGATTTTTATTAATTTTTCTAGCTCTATGAAATAATTTGGAGGGAGTTTGACTGGTATGGTAGCAAAGAGGTAAATGACTTCAGGTTGGATTGTCATTTTTATTATATTGGCTTAGACTACCCATGCACAATTAATGTTTTTATTTGTGTGAAAAGTGTTTCTTCATTTTGATCAGATAGTTGCTGGGTTTCTGGACTCCAAGATATTTTATATTGTTTACAGTTGTTTTAAATGAGATTTCTCTTTCTATCTCTTGCTGTTGGACTTTATTGCTAGTATAAAGAAATGCTGATGAGTTGTGTGGGTTTAATTTATATCTACAAATTTGCTAAAATTCTTACTTGTTTCAGTAGATTTTTCTGTTTGATCCTCTAGGGTTCTCTAAATATACTGTTAAATTTTTATTGTGGTTGAGACTGAAATATATTAATTATGTGATCGCCAGGGATTTAATTTCTAAATCCCAAAAATGAATTACTAAAGCAGAATGGAATTTATGGTAGTTTATTTACAATAGAGGGAAGATATTAAGGAATGAGAGAGAGAGAGAGAGAGAGAGAGAGAGAGAGAGAGAGAGAGAGAGAGAGAGAGAGAGAGAGAGAGAGAACACTCTGGCTTCCTCTGAGCCAGGTAGAAATTCTAAGGCCCTGATTAGGGAAAAGAGTCTTAAGACAATGAGCCTTTATCAGAGGTTTTACACCTCCAAGCAAGATAGGGTTCCTAAGTCAGCCTTTCACTCACCAACAGTAACTGTCTAAATGAAAGAAGTGGGGGTGTCTATCTTCTGGTCGCTCATCAAGTGTCTGTCTTCTAGTCTCTCCTCCGAGTCAGAGAGCTCTTCAATCTCCTCGAATCAAATATATATCTCTGAATGTCTTCTTCTGGCCTTTTGTCCCCTCTTTAAAGATCTTTTTCTCTTGTGTCACCTCCCCTAAATTTCATGTCTACCAATCACAGCAGACATTTTTCTCCTGGACTGCCCACTCTTTAGTTCACACTTTCTTTGGTTAGATTATACCTTTTAGATTACTTAACACCTTTTTTTTAGTTAGTTCACCTTTTGTAGTTACTTAACATCTTTTTTGTTTAGTTCACCTTTTGTAGTTACTTAGCACCTTTTTGTAGTTAAAATGGGTAGATCTACTTAAAATACTCAGTTATCACCTTTTGGGGATTAAATCTAAAAATAGATTGTGGATTACATTTCAATCTTCCCAATAAAGGAAGAGCTAAGTACCTTCATTGTTACAATCAGGAGAAAGCTAAATCCAATCTTCACAATATCATCATATCACCTACAAAAGAATCATAGCTTTATTTCCTCATTGCCCGTTCTAATTCTTTTTATTTCATCTTCTCTTGCAATAGCTCCGCATTTCTAGTACAACATTAATTAGTAGTAGTGATAAATCGCCATCCTTTCTTCACCCCTGATCTTATTGGGAAGGCTTCTAGTTTGCATTGAAGATGTTGCTGATGCTTCTAAATAGATGCTTTGAGGAATGTTCTATTAATTCCAATGTTCTCTAGTCTTTTTTAATAGGAGTAGATGATGAGTTTTGTAAAAAAACTTTTTCTACGCCTATAAAGATAATCATATGGTCTCTGTTGGTTTTGTTATTGATATGGTCAAGTATGCTGATGGTTTTCCTGATGTTGAACCACCCCTCCAATCTTGGTATAAAACCCACATGATCAAAGTGTATGAACCTTGGGATGTTACCATAATCTCCTTACTAGTATTTTACTTAAAATTTTTACATGGATCATATGTTTTTATTTTCTGGACACCTTTGCACTCTTAAAAAGTTTTCAGGATGATAAAGAGCTTTTGTTTATAGGGGTTATCTCTACTGTTTTCCACTTTAGAAATTAAAACATTCTAGTATTATTATGAAAAGTTTTCACCTTAGAGATTCCCTGAAAGGACTTCAGAGCTCTCCACCCCCAGGGGGTCCTGGATAAACTTTGGGAATCACTGATATAGATCATATGATATCTACATTAAGTTGCTTTTCTGAAATCACCCTCCAAGTCAATGATATTTTGTGGGAAGTTTGGAGTCAGGGAAGGCCAGGGACTCTCACCTACACATTCCTTCACCCATCTTCACCCATTTATTTCTACAGACTGTCCCCCATGCCTAGAATGTATTCCCTTCTTTCTGCTTTTTAGAATCTCTAACATCCTTCAGACACATCTCAAAACCCTATTCCTACAGAGGTGAGGCATTTTATTTAGATTTTCCCAGCTGCTAGTGCCTCCCCATCAAATTACCTTGCATATATTTCTAATACAATATTGCCTTGTATATACTTCGTATACAAAATTGCCTTGAATATATTTTAAATGGGAAAGCTAGGTGACCCTAGGCAAATCACTTAGTCCTTTTTTGCCTCAATTTCCTTATATGTAAAATGAACTGGAGCAGGTAATGACAATCAGTCTAGTATTTCTGTCAAGAAAACTCTAAATGGAATCATGAAAAGTTAGACATAACTGAAAAATGACTAAAAATACTTTGTATACACAATTATGAGATATACTTATATATGCACATGTTTGTTTTTTCTTGATAGAATGGAAATTCTTTAAAGGGTAGAAACCATTTCATTTTGTGTTTGTATATTCAGCACTCAGTATTGTTAACTCCCACATCAGACACTTAATGAATTTTTGTTGATTGGTTGATTGGTCCTAGCTCCAATTATATACTAGTTGCGTGATCCTGAGTAAGTCATTTAATGTTCCTGAACCTCAGTTTACTCATTTGGAAAATAGGATTATAGTATTTGTATTACCTACCTCATAGTTGTTATAAGAAACAATATACCATTTAAACCTATAAAAATGTGAGCTATGATTATTAATTGCCATCTCTCTCTTTTTTATATAAAAAAATCAGTACAAAAGTATTTTTTTCAGCTTCCTGGTTGTTCAGACACTGGATAAGTGGAATTCCCCTGTTTATAAGAGAGGGGGAAAAAAGGAAAGATTCACATAATCTTCAACTGCTTTGTCATTCTGACAGAATACCTCTTTTCATATGATTCCAAGTCAGGTGCACAGGTTAGAGAATAAAAAAGATCCTTGTTTGAGGGGCTCCTTGTTTTGCCTTTGATGAGTTCTGGGCCAGGAAATTTCATATAAAATCAAAAGTGAAGGCAGAGTCTTCACATTTCTTTCTTAAGACCTTCCTTCCTCCAGCTGCTCTGGGAGTCTGTTTTTCTTAAACCTTATCAGTTTGTGCTGGAGCAGAGAGAAATTGTCTTCCTTTGGCTCTCAGCCCAGTCTATGCCTACTTGCTCCACTGGTGAGTAATTGTCACAGAACAATCATTCATCTTTAGGGGGTGGGGAAGGGTGGCTCTGTTTCTTTAGGTAGATATAACCCAGCACTTCAGCAAGGTTGGCATCGCCAGAATCTGCCTTGTACCTGTCTTGGATCATTTTCCTACCCTTGCTTTCCACGTACTCTCTGTCCTTCAAACCCTTGTCAAAAGAGTCCTAAAGAAAGTGAGAAATGAAAGACAATGGCGGATGGAACACTTGCTGTGTGAGCCTAAAACAGTTCATCAGCATCATCCTCGGGAGATGCCCATATCCCAATGGGAAATGTAGCCAGAGAGATCTTACTGACTGGACCCAAAAGATGGAGGCATAGTTGGAACTAGCATTTGGGTGGGGATGAAAATAAACCAGGATAAAAAATGGCACATTGTGAGGGAATTGGCTCACTCCCAAGAAAGACTTAGTCAGACAATGATCTCAAAACCACAGCACAGTAGAGGAAGTCTACACTGCAGTTGTTCCAGTCTTCCATGAGAAAATCAGTGCCAATGTATCTGAACTATGTATGTTAATGGCCAAGCCTGGATCCTACTCTTTAGTACCAGACATTCAACCATCTCTGAATCAATCTAATTAAACTGTCATTTAGCCTAAATCCATTTTATCTATAAGGTAGTGGCCAAAATCTGGATTATTATATAATATCCTTAATACAATAGTCCAGGTACAGTTAGATGGTGCAGTGGATAGTGGGCCAGGTCCAGAGTCAGAAAGAAGACTCCTCTTCCTGAATTCAAATCCAGTCTCAGACATTTTACTGTGTGACTGTGGTTAAGTCACTTACCCCTGTTTGCCTTAGTTTCCTCATTTATAAAATGACCTGGAGAAGGAAATGGCAAACCATTCCAGTATCTTTGCCAAGAGATACTAAACTGAAAAATTGGACCACAATATTATTGTCTATTAACTCTGTTTTAAATGAAATGAGGTTAATTCTTGGTTGAATCAATCTGGGCATATATGGGCCCCATTTTGTCCTGAAATCTTCACTAATCATTTCTTTAGTAACATGTTCTATAATTTTGCCTGGAAAGTTAATCAAGTTCATTGATCTGTGGCTTCCACACCTTATTCTCTTCCCTTATTTAAAAATCCCAGAAATATTTATTACTCTCTTCCAGTTATAAGCTTAAAGCTCCAACATGCTACCATTTTATTAATTAATAATAATCACTTAATAATTGCATCTTCCAAACTTTTCAGTAGCCTAGGATACAGTCTATTGGTGTCCAGTGACTCGAACAGATCAATGACAGCAAGGTGGTCCCTATTTCCCTATTTATCTTTGATTTCAACTTTATTTTTGTTCAGTTCTTTCTAATCCAAAGATCATTCTTATTATTAACAATAATGAGAGAAAACTAGTTTTGAGGGCAAAGGGAAGAAGTTTTTCCCTTTCTTGGCATGAGTAATGCCATTTTAGAATAAAATTCCACTTCAGTGTAAATGGGCAGTCCCATCAAACCCATGATTTTTGCCTTCCCTTACCACCAATCTCAAGCAAGATCAGCAAAAAAGACAAACAGAATCAATACTGTCTTGGACTCGTGAGGCCAGCAACAGACAAGCAGATTTGGAAGTCTTTGTTCCGTCCCCTGGAACATAACAAACTGCCCTCAAGGCCAGTGGCTGCATGGTGTACGGCCAACATGACTGTTTTCTGTGTACTATAAATACCTGTGGGAAGTGGCTTATACACAGAACTTGTCTTGCATCATAGGAACTTCCTTTTGCTGTGGACTAACTGATACTTCTCCTTGGCTTGGCTAGTAATTTTCAATGAAATAAAGTCTTTTACTGATTTGTACCCTGAATTATTAACATGGAATTTTCTCTCTAGGATAAAGCGAAGAAGAAATGATTATCTCAGCCTTCTCTCTGTCATTCATAACTGTTAGCCAATCTACACTAAGTATTGATTAAGCACCCACTATATATCAGGAGTCCTACCTACACTAAATATAATCCTATCCTTTCTTGATTACTTCTTTTCCCCAATATAGCTACTCTTCCCCACCCCTAACATTCCTTACTAGCATCAGCTCTGTATGAGCCTGTATTTATGTTTTTTGTTTTTACTGGCCACACCACTATTTCCTCATCTTCGTCTTCACAAATCTGCCCTTACTTCTATCTTCCATTCACCATCTTTTTAAAACCTAAATTGGGTGATGAGCTGCCTGTGAATACGTGTTGATCTTTTTTATTTTTCAAAACACTATCCATTTCCTCTTCATCTGGAATTGTTCCTCTTCATGTTTTCACAATTTCATTCTTGAGAGTGAGTTCCTATCCTTCTTGGTCTCATGTGCTCTTTTAGACCTCTAAAGTACAGCCAAGGGAATAGAATGCTAGTTTGAGTCACAAGAACCTGGTGTTAAGAGATGTCACCTCTGACCTAAGTTAGCTGTGTGGCCATGGCCAAGATACTTAACCATCCTATGCCCCAGTTTTCTCATCTCTAAAATGAGGTTAATGAAATATATAGTATCTACCTTGTTAGGTTGTTATGAGATTGAAATGAGATTAGGTAAATTATCAAACTCGAAGACACTATAAGTCATGCTGATGATGATAATGATGGTGGTGGTAACCAAGGAATCCAATCTACTCTTTCTCTGACCCTTTAGAAATCTGTTCTTCCAAAATCCAGGATGCATTTCAACCTATGTTTAACTTTCCCCTCCTCAATCTGGAATTCCAAGATGGCATTTGCCCATAAGATTCTTATTCTTTTTATTTCATCAACCATTTCTTCCTGGTGTATGTAAGAACCAGGTATAGGACAATAGGTGCTGTTGCTGCTGCTTCTACCTTTTAAAGGATGAAATTAAATCAAATCAAAGAATGTCAAGAATTTGTTCATTGCTTTGTTTATCACAGAAAGAGAATTCTAATAAGTTTCCCCCATCACTACTATATCACACTTTCAAACCAAATTTATAATCCATTTCCAGAGGTCTTCATCCATTTCCTTCTTCTGTTCAGTTACTCTTATATACCTCCATGATAATATTATTTCCATTTTTATTAACTCTTACCTTGTCTTAGGATTAATATTAACTATTGGTTCCAAAGCAAAAGAATAGTAAGGGCTAAGCAATTGGGGTAAATTAACTTGCCTAGGATCAGACAGCTGGGAAGTATATGAGGCTATATTTGAACCCAAGACCTCCCATTTCCAGGCCTCTATCCACTGAGCCACCTACCTGCCCCTAAAATTTCCATTCTGCTTATTTTTACTCAAATACCATCTACCATATTTGTCCGCCTCTAGTTCCTGAATTTCTTTACTCAACAAATCTTGCTATATAATATGCCACTTTAAACTTTCTTTAATCTCTATTGTTCCTTTTAAATAAGATATACTCTTCCAGAGCCAGTCTTGTCATAGGTCCCATCCTAGTAAGTCTGAAGGGCACCTATGCCATCAAATTCTCCTCCTTTAGAGATTCAGAGTAAAATTCAACTGGCTTATTCATTATTCTTCAGTATTTCCATAAAGGAGAGTGGGTTTTATTAGTGGATACTTTCTTATATTTTGTTTCTCATTAATTACTTCGGCATCATTAGTGCTTTTCTTCAATCAATCAGCAAGCATTATTAAGCATCTACTCTGTCTCAGGCACTTTGCTTGTTGCTGGAGATATAAAGACGAGGATGAAATAGTCCTTGCCTTCAGAGAGCTTCCATTCAACTGGAGGGAAATAAAATGTACTTATAAAATTACACATGCATGTGTATGCTTGCTTGTATGTGTGTGTTTATATATGTATACCTATATGGGAGTTGGAGAATTGTGTGGGAAGATTAACAATGAGTAAAACATGGCTAGTTTGTAGAGTTCATAAAGGGACAATAATATGTAATAAGCCTGGAAAATTAGGCTGGAGCCAGATTATGAAAGGTTTTAAGTGGCAGAGAAATTTTTTTTTATCTTAAGGCCAGTCCAGAGTGAATGGAACTTGCTGAGCATAGAAAGGGGGAAAAAGAAAAGTAGAACCAGATATAGATATAGAATCACCTACTATGTGCCTGGCACTATGCCAAATACTTTACAAATATCATCTCAGGGAGATGTGACATGATCAGACCTGTGTCTTAGGAATGTCAGTTTGGCAGCTATGTGACGAATGGATTGAAGAGAGGAGAGCCTTGGGTAAGAGTCTCCCAATTAGGAGGCTAATGAAATAGTCCAGGGGAGTGGTTAGGGCCGGGAGCAAAATGGCGGTCATGTGAAGAAGATAGATGTGGCAGAAGTTATGAAAGTCGAAATGACAACATCTGTGTGGTAGGTAGCTTAGTATATAGGTGTTCTCTTCCTTCTTCAATTTAAAGGTTTGTTTTTTTAATTCACAAGGCTTCAGGCATTTCCTTATTCATTTTATTTTTATTTTATTCTTGACTAAGCCACAGTCTATGATTCCCAAATTTTAAGTTGTGGTCCACTCCAACAGAGAACACTGTAGGGAAAGTAAGTTGTCATTGCAGTCCTTCACATAGCTGCTACCTATAAATACCCCAAAGATCAAGTTTTAAAGCATGGTGTTAAATTGTGAAATTGTTCTTTATCGTGATGCCTTCCCAAAGACAGATCCTTTCCCTTCTTATCAAAAGAAATAACTTCCCATTGTTGCCTATATAGTGGCTAGAATCAAAGTCTGAGTGATACAAAGGAGCTACCATAAATAAGGTTCCATACAGAGGTGTGAGAAGTAACTTAAAGAGAACATCCAGAAGGTCTACAACAGGGAAGGGAGATGGGCCAGTCATGTAATTAGAATATGGACTAACAGAGGGGCAGCCCAAGTGATGTATTAGTACCCACATTTAATGACAAAAGATATAGCAGAAGGCTTCCAGTGGACTCTGTGGACACCCTTTAGATCATTTATTGGAGGACATAAACAAAAGTTAAATGAGATGAGAACGCATGGATAAATTGCAATCTGCCCCATTGGAAGAGAGTCCTTGTACTGATGAGATCATAGAGTCATTGAAATAAGAACTTAAGAAAAGCAAGCTATTTCACATGGAGAGTCACTAGACACAATATTTCTCAAACTTCTTAGTCTGAGGACCTCTTTACTTTCTTCAAAATTACTAAGGGAGGTGGCAGGAAGGTAGCTCAGTGGTTTGAAAGCAAAGTCTTAGAAATGGGAGGTCTGGGGTTCCAATCTGACCTAGGGTACTTTTTACCTGTGTGACCCTGGGCAAGTCACTTAATCCCCATTACCTAGCTCCTACCCCTCTTCTGCCTTGAAACCAGTGTTGATTCTAAAATAGAAGGTAAGAGTATTTTTTAATTATTATGAAGGGTCCCCTGCAAAGGACTTTTGTATACATGAGTTATATTTATTGATACTTTATTAGAAATTAAGATATCCTAGTATTGTAGTGAAAATAGATTTGACCTCATGGATTCCTTCAAAAGGCTTCAAGAATCCCCAGCAGTCCTAGACCATCTCTGACAACCACCACACCAGAGGAAAAATCAGGAGAAACAGTACAGGGACTCATGAATCTAAAACAGTTTCCTATCAGGTCTAGAGTAGTTCAAGATGCTTTTTACCAGATATCAAATTTTGGATTCAAAGGTTAAAAAAGTGAAACTGCCCTTTGACAATGAATAGCTACTTGTTTTAGACACTGTCAGGGGCAGATTCCCCGATGTACTGTCCCTAATAGGAAAGTCTTCCTTCTGCTTATCTCCAAAGCTTCATCCAGTGAATTAAGTCCATTGCCTCCTGATCCAACTCCAGGGAAGACCATAAACTCTGACCTCTTTAATAACATTCTAATAAAAAAAAAAAAGCTCTTCTTCCTCCAAAATAACCATTCTCTTGATCTTTTTTCATCTTCATTGTCCTTTTCTAAAATTGCTGTGTAAGAAGTCAATTTCATTTTATTCAATTTAATTCAACAAACTTTGGCTGGCATGAATCTGTTGAGTTGTAGAATTTGGGGTTGAGTTCCAAGGTCTGCTCAAAGGATGGTTTTTGAGTTTACTCCAAACATTGACCTTGGGTAAGTTTCTTGAGCCATCTGACCTTTATAGATCATGTTTATAGTATGAGGAGCCTGGAGGGAATAGAAAATGAAAGGTCTCCCCCATTTCTTCCATTTATCTAGTAATTAATGCTCAAGTAATGGGAGAAAGGGGCAAATCCACATTTTAGCATAATCAAAACCTTTACATTGTATCTCCTTGAGATACTTGGGTCTTCTAAGTTGCTTTCCACTAAACAAGATCTTAAACCTTTTGCCTGAAACATGTTTAGAAGTAATTCCTTTAAAACAGCTGTCATGGAATAGAATCCCAGAGCCTGAGGGTCCTGATTCAAACATTTCCCTACTTCTTGCCATGCCCCACCCTCCCCTGACCACTTTATTCAACTCTCACTTACCACAAGACAGAAATGGGGAGCTATCCATTGCGGAGGAGGGAGAGGCAGCAAGGAGAAGTAGGAGGAGGAGGATTGGGGAAATAACCCTAAAAAATACATATTGCTAACTCAGACTTCACTTGTCAGTGAAGCAAGATAGTCCCTACAGCACTAGGAATTGTAATAGTAGGAACAATTAGAGAGTTTGGGAGGCAGAAGTTCATGTTATATTGAAGGAAGAACAAATCTACAAAATGCTTTTGGAAAAAACAAACAGGACATGCTACTTTAATACTGCAAATTTTCCCTATGTTTTGCTAGCTAGTAGAATGTTGAATTTGGAGTCATGAAAATCTGAATTCAAATATAGACATGGACTGCCTGTGAGACCTGAGACAAATCACTCCATCAGCCTCAGTTTCCTTATCTGTAAATTGAGATAATAATAACTCCTACCTCCCAGGATTGTTGAGGATGAAATGAGATAAGATTTGAAAAGCCCTTTGCAAACATTAAAGCATTATATAAATGCTGGCTAATCTTATTTTTCTTGAATATTATAACTAGTGTGATTTTTAAAACTCAAAAAGAATTGACAAAATAAGACAAAAAAAGTCTAGATAGGTCAAGTCCTCATTTAAAAATCCATTAAAATAAGGAAAATCAAGATTATTATTAAGGAGAAGAGATTAGTTTCCTTAAGCAGATCTCATTAAATAATATCCTGGACTTCAGTTTCCTCATCTGTAAAATGAGAAGCTTAGACTACAAGATATTTAAAGTCCTTTGTAGCTATATAGCTCAAAGAGCCTATGAGCTCATTACTAAGTATGATTTTGTATGAAATAATTAAGCAGCTAAGTGTCACAAGTGATAGCACACTGGGCTTGGAGTAAGGAAGACCTAAGTTCAAATGTGACTTCAGATACTTACTACCTGTGTGACCCTGGACAAAACACTTAACTTTGTTTGCCTCAGTTTCCTCATCTGTAAAATGAGCTGGTGAAGGAAATAGCCAACCACTCCAGTGTCTTTGCCAAGAAAACCTCAAATGGAAGTACAAAGAGTCAGATGTGACTTGAAAACATTGACCAACAACAAGACATTTTAAAGGTGATTTTTGACCTCTCAAAGTCATGCTTGATAAGGTTAGCTACCAAAAATCAGAATCTAATGTTTATTACTCATAAGTCATTTAGAGCCTCGGGTTTTGATTTTTTCATTCTAAAAGGAAGGGTTTGGAATAAATGGCCTCTGAGGTGACTACTAGTTCTGGATTTATGCCACTACTATCTTAAATTATAAACTCCTTGGAAACAGGGATTATCTTTTGCCTCTTTTTGTACCCTCCAGAGCTTAGCATAGTGCCTAGCATATGGCAGGCACTTAATAAATGGTTATTGAATTGAATAGCCAGGAAGATTTGCCATGAACTCAGTGGGACTTTGTCTGGCTGTTAGGTTTAAAATAAGAACCTTATCTTCTTTGTAAAAGACAGGATGAACTTCCAGGGGCAAAGCCAAGATGGCAGAGGAAAGCAGAGAATATCAAGGTCACCCTCAGAATTCCCTCCAATCAATATTTTAAAAAATGAATACAGCAGTGAAAAAATCAACAAGGACACAGAGAAAAACAACATTTGAGAAAATAAAGACTTAAAAGACAGGCAGAAAGCATCTGGGGCACTGGAATGAGAGGGGAATAAAGTCAGCAAGATTATAACAAGTAGTGAAGAGCAAGTCAAGAGCAAGCCACACATTTCCATCCCACATCTGCTGTTACAGGTTTGGAACCAAAGAGCAAGCCAACATTCAGACTCTGAGATTCTGCCTAGGCAAATAGAGGCCCAAGCCAACCCATGCCTCTTAAGGTTTTATAAAAGGCAGGATGGTGCAATGAAAAGCATATTGACCTAGGAATTGGGATGACCCAGGTTCAGATTCTTGATCTGGTTCTATTATTGATTTCCTATGTAACCTTAGGCATGTAACCTCTCTGAAACTCAGTTTCCTCTTCTATAAAATAAGGAATTTAAACTAGATGGTTTGAGGGCAGTTAGGTAGCACAGTGGATAAAATGTCTACCTTGGAATCTGGAGGACTTGGGTTCAAATCTGTCCTCAAACACCTCTTAACTGTGTAACCCTGGGCAAGTTACTTAATCCCATTGCCTAGGCCTTGCCCTTCTAAGATTTGTACTAAAATAGAAAATAAGGGTATAAAAAAAAAGCTAGAGGGAATCCTAAGAGTCCCTTCCTGTTCTGAAATTATATCATAAAAGATCCTAAGATTGAATCCAACCAACTTATTTAAAGATGAGGAACTGAGACCCAGAAAAGTAGCTTTCCCTGAAAGGCAATAAGTTTATAAACAAGATTAGATACAAGGAATGTTCTGACCTACTAATAAAGTAAACAAAATTAATACAGAAAGGAAAAGTATACAGTTTGTTTTTAAAATTTTACTCAATGACTTTTTGAATTGGTGAAAAAAATTGTGTAGCTAAATTACCTTATTTCCCCTCTGAGAAAGTAGATGGCTTTGGATATAGATGGGTAGAAGGAATGGGGAAAGAGGAGGGGGAAAGGATGCAAATGATTCTTGTTCCTTTTTTTTGCCTCTCCTGATAGAGATCAAAAGTATATACAAATGGGCAGTTAGGTGGATAGGGCACCAGGCGTGGAGTCAGGAGGACCTGAGTTAAATCTGGCCTCAAACACTCCCTAGCTGTGTGACCCTGGGCAAGTCAGTTAACCCTGTTTGACTAGCCCTTGTCCTTTCATCTTAGGATGTTACTAAAACAGAAAGGGGTTTTTTAGAAAGGAAAAGGGGAAAAATATATACAAATACATAAGTAACATAAAAAGCATGGAGAAAAGAATATGTTTTATTGAATGAAGAAATAAATTGAGGTGCCATGAAAATTGGATTTTTATTTAGTTGGCAGAATTAGAAGGGAATAATGATGATGACGATGATAAAAAAAAACTAATATTTATACAACTGTTAGGATTTTCAATTTCTTTTGCATATATTATTTTATTTCATCCTCATAATACTCTTGTAAGGTTGGTGCTATTATTAACCCCATTTTATAGATGGGGAAACTGAGATTTAGAGAGATTACTAATTTACTCATTTTTCTAATCTATCCAGAAAGATTTTTGTAAAGAGTGAGATTTTGGGGATGATTTCAAATGATTCAATTGCTCCCAGAATGAAAAAAAAAAGTAACTTTAGATATTATTGAGTTTAACCCTCTCCTTAATACCTAGAATAACTTCATCCCCAAAGTAGTCATTCAAAATCTGCTTTAAAGATCTCCACTGAAGGGTAACTCACTGCTTTTTGAGGAAGTGCATTCCATTTGGAAACAACTTAAATTGTTATGAAGTTGGGTTGTTTTTTTTAAATATATACTAGACCAAAATCTCTCTTTGCAATAATAATCCTTGATATGATACAACCATATGTTTAATTATTCAATGCTTCATCCAATACTTAGTGTATAAAAAGTGCTTCATAAATGCTTTTCCATTCATTTATATTCAAATCTAGTCAATAAGCTCCCCCCTTTCATCCCATGTCTAGACTTTTCTTTGTTGTTGTTCAGTAGTTTTTCAGTTGTGTCTGGCTCTTCATGACCCCATTTGAGATTTTCTTGACAAAGTTACCAGTGGGGTTTGCAATTTCCTTCTCCAGTTCATTTTACAGATGAGGAAACTGAGGTAAATAGGGCTAAGTGACTTGCCCAGGGTCACACAGCTACTAATTTCTGAGGCCAAGTTTGAACTGAGGAAGAGGCATTTTCCTGAATCCTGGTCTGGCACTCTATCCATTGTACCACCTGGCTGCCCCTTAATCCAGTGTAAGCATACTCTAAAGTACTTGGAATCGAGTGTTTCAAAAACTACCTACTGCCCTCTAGGAAGTTTGTTCAATTATCTACAAAGATCATCAAAGGCCTTCCTTACATGATGATTCAGAAAGATGCCCTTTGTTTAAAAGGCTTTCTTTGTACCCCTCAGTAGTTTCTTTTTCATAGAGAGGTAGTAGGTTAAAGAAAATGATGTTATCTTAGAATCATTCATTTTAGAGCTGGAAGAAACCCAAGAGATTCTGTAGTTCAGCCCTCTTCCTGCTGCTTTGCAGATGAGGAAACTGAGGCATAGGATTGTTAAGTGATTTATGGCAGATCATACATTTAGTTAATGTCAGAACAGGATTACAGTCGGCTTTCCTGCCTGTCAGATCAGTGTGCTTTCCCCTACACCTTTCTATCTCTCTCTGCATTACTACAGAAAAGAAAATCCCCTTCAAATCCGAGATCTTTTGTCCAAGGGCATTTTAAGTGTTGGAGCCATGCAGATGTTCTGACGAGCAGTGCAAGGAATAGGCATTTTAACCTGAGGTTTACAGATGCCCAATGGGGTCAGTAGAGACATTTCAAGGGGGTCTGCAAACTATGATGGGGAAAAAAATCTGTCTTGGTTTTTATTAATTTCTTTTAGAAATTTAGCATTTTCTTCCAATTACCATCATTCTGAGAAAGAGCACATAGGCTTGATGGGGCTGCCAAAGGAGCCAAGACACCCCAAAAAGGTTAAGAACCCCTAAGCGATAGCGACAGCACCATAGCAAGAACTGGAAGGTTGGTGTGTTATTCTAGGTCAACAGAGACTGAAATCTTTGGAAATGCTTCCAATTCCCTGAGGGGATCAAGGACAATCTTCATGGCTGCTGGCCCCACCTATGCTCTTCCAGGTTTAATCACTTCTCCCTCCTGATCTGATGCCAAGGAAATTTTTTATTGGTTTCCCCCTGAGGCTTTTCTCTAGGTGAGAATGATATATTGGGACTTGGGGCCATAACATGCTGTGGCAGATTTCCCCTCTGAGGGATGCCTGTATACCCACTCCAATTGTTTTTTAATCTCCATAGAGATAAATAACTCAAATGAGCCCATGGCTCCCCAACCACCTATCCACCTCCACTCCATCTGCCTTCTTCTCACACCCACAATGCCTTCATCTCGATTGCATGGATCTCGAGTTGATGAGTTCCTCTTGGAACATCCATTTAAGGAAGCATGCAGTCTGGCCATGAACTCATCAAACATGGACTTCCTCTGAGTCAAACAAAACAGATTTCCACAATTGGGTCCTAGAATCAAAAGGTGAAGCCTCCAGGACACACCTCTCCCTCCCTCCCCAAGTCTATCCTTCCTGTACTGTTTAGCACAAGGCTGGTCCAATATTCGACTTCTTCACCCTATCACCGCCCTCACCCCCACCCCCAAAAGATGGCTTGCTTTCTCCACTTAACTGCAAAGCCGAGCTGACAAACACATCCTAAGGTCAAGGACCTAGAAGCTTTTCAGCCATGTGTGACACCAGTAGAGGCAAATAATACCGTGGGTGTCAAAGAAGGGCAAAAGTCATAAGGAGGAAAATGGAAAAGGGGGAGAGAAAAACAAGATAAAAAAGAAAGCAATAACTGTCCCCTTTCACCTCTATGATCTAACCTCTTTCCTATTTTCCCAGATCCTACACATGGTTCATGTCGGTTTTCTTTCCACCCAATGGTAGCCAAGGTCCAAGTTTACACTTTGATAGCATCTCTTCCCCAGAACATCCCCCATCTTCCTGCCACTGCCCCATGCATAAGGCAGGCCCTGGCATAACCTCCCTAGAATAAAGAGTACTTTTAAAGCTGAGAGAATTAAAGGGTTTGCTTCTCTTCCAAAGAAAACATGGAGATGTGAGATTATCAACAGAGCAGAAGGGGGAACGATTTGGAGAAGGGCAATCTACCCACTGCTCTACGCAGTACAATGATGGGTGTGTTGGCCAGCTGGATAAAGATAAGACAGATTATGTGTACCCGGCAGGGCATCCCACACATTACAGCTCAGAGAAAATTGGCATCCTCGAGAAACCTCGGGAACAGTGAGGCCTGGAGATGTTGTGCTCAGTGGAATGCATTCCGTGGTATGTGGAAACAGAGATCTTGCAAAAATGAAATTTCTTTCCTCACATGTGCCATGTGGTTCTTGGATAGGTGACCAAAATGGAGAATTGTCTTGGAGATGAAGCCGAAACTTAACTACTTAAGAGCTTCTCCTCTTCTCTGGGCATTTCCTCCAGCTGTCTCCCAGGCTCTCCCTCCTCATCTCTGCCTACTGGCTTCCTGTAATCTCATCCACAGGAAGCTTCTTAGTTTTAGTGCTTTTCCTCTCCTAATTATTTCTCCTTTATCCTGTATGTGCCTTGTTTGTACTGCTTGAGAGCAGACTTGTCTTTTGCTTCTTTTTGTGTTTGCTCTTAGCACAGTGCCCAGCACATACTAGGCACTTAATAATTTATTAATTAATTTAATTAAGTGTATTAATTGATTGGGTCGCTCAGCTCTAGAGAAAAATGAATAAGGTTGTATGGATGGGCATATAGGCTACACCTGTGATTTCCCTGGTATGGGGAACTACAGCGTGAGGAAATTCCATTTACCCAAATGCAGGGGCAACTTTTCTATAACTTCTAGACATAGAGAGTGCCTGGAGAACTGAGAAGCAACTTGTAACTTCTATTTTTAAATTCTGGCCTTCTTTCAGAGTATCAGTTCTAAGAGAAAAGAGCAGTAAGGGCTAGGCAATTGGGGTTAAGTGACTGACCCAGGGTCATACAGCTAAAAAGTATCTGAGGCCAGATTAGAACCAACTCCAGACCTGGTGCTCTATCCACTGAGCTACCTAGCTGCACCCTCCCGCTGCCACCCCAACTCACAACTTATAATTCATCCAGAATATCAGAGACAGGACTTGAATCCATTTCTCTTCTAGATTCAAGGATAGCTTCCTATCCATTGCACCATCTTGTCTCTGTGATTCTACTAAAAGGATTATAAATATGGATTTTAGGTATTAACGATTTATAATTTCTTCATAGATTTAGTGCTAGAAAAAACAACTTAAAACTTAGAAGCTATCTAGCTCAGCCCCCTCATTTTGTAGATGAGCACACTGTGATGTAACCAGTTTCTCAAGGCTCACACTGGTAGTAGCAGGGGTAGTATTTGAACATAGTGCGTCTGACTGCAAATCCAGAATTTTTTCCACTGCTGTTCTAGATGAACATATTAATCTGGGGGGTAGCGAGGCGCCACTGTGGACAGAGAACCAGCATAGTCAGGAGGACCTCAGTTCAAACCTGGCCACATGCAACACAGCTACGTGTTTGATACCTCAGCACCACACCAGGCTTCAAACGTAGTAGTCTCTCAAGTGGTTTGTTGGATTGGGCCAGAATGGGTTGGTGTGTCAGAATACCTTTCTGCATCTTAGTCTTCAGGTCCCCAATCATCAACTACTTAGGGCAAACATGGCCACTTCTTGAGATAGCTTCCCTGCATCGTTGTCAACAATGTACCAGGATGGAGGAGACGTGCCAAAGAAGCCTAGGGAAGGGGAAGGGGGGAAGCCTTTATATATTGTAAGGATTCAAATAAAAGTTTGGACTAAATAGAAAAATGTGGTCGTCAAAATCATTACTAAAATCAGAATGACTTTTTATGGTAGTTTATTTACAAAAGGAGAAAGAGTGAAAGGAAGGAAACGAGAGAGAGTAGATCGTTACTCTGGCCTGGTTCAAACCAGGCAGGACTTCAGAGGCCCCAGCAAAGGGGGCCCCAGAGGTAAATTAAACAAGGGTTCTAGCCACGAGTCCTCCTCTAAGACGAGGGGCCTCCAGAACAGCCAGGAAAGGAGTCAGCCTTGTTCACTCACCCACATAGTAGTTTTAAAGGAAAATCTAAGAGCAGTCCAAGAATGAGTCCAAGTCAGAGCTCCTTCAAGGTCAAGTTCAAAGGCAAAAGTGCTGGTCACAGGAAGTTCCTCCCCCTTTTAAAGACCCTTCCTGTCGTCATTTCCTGTGCCTTCCTTCCACTTTACATGGACCAATTGCAGCTATATCTTTGTTTAGGACTACCCAGGGGGCAGTCAGTCGATTCTGATTCTTCACCCACTAAAACACACATGCTTCATAGATCTCCCCATACTTATACATACATACATATACTCCCCATAGATCAGTGGGGTACACACACACACACACACACACACACACACACACACACACACACACACATACACAGAGGCTTCTGGTGATTAAATCTAAAAATAGGCAGGGTAGAGTTAATCCCATATTCGCCATATCACCTACTCATCTAATCCCCACATCAGCTCTGCAAGGTAGATGAGGCTATTGATTTATTTGACAGTGGAGGAAACTGAGGCAAACAGAAGTGGAGTGACTTGGCAAGGGACAGTAGTACACAAAGGAGTGAAGCGTTCCATTCTTTAGTTTCTGATCCATAGACCAACATTGCCATCATAGAGGCAGGGAAGCTCTTTCTAACTGAATCAATGTGTGTTGAACATCCTTCCCCAATATGGCGAAGGGAGCCTCTTTTTGTTAACTTTTAGAGGGTCTCATTTCATTCTCATCTCAAATTTGAACTCACAGACCAAGCTGAGTCTGATCCAGCCTACAGCAAATGCTATAAAAATATGACTGTCTTGCTTCTATTACAAAGCCATTTTTATGATCCTTATAGTATATAGAATAAGTATTTATATATATATATATATATGTATACACACACATTTACATATATATAGTATATAGGTTGAGGCTTGGTTGCTACAGCTTATGGAATGACATGATCTCAAAAGAATCACTATTTGGGGTAACCAAATGGCTAACCTTAACTTAGAGGCCCATAGTAAGATTAAGACTGATGACTTGGATGAAAGAAATAAAAACAGGGATGTCCTGTTAGATATTTAACAATAGGCTCTCCAAGGGAAAAATTATGCACAACATTCTTTTAAGATAAATCTGAATTATTAACATTTTCCCTACTTCTCTCTTAAGTCTAGATAATCGGCAAAACAATAAATCAAGTCCTGATTTGTAATGTTTGCCAGCTTTCTCAGTGTAAATACTCATGCCAAAAATTTAACAATTGGTTCTCCCAAGACAGAATAAGCAGTCTCCAACACAACCCTGTGTAAAAGTTAGCAACAACTAATATCTGCATAGATAAGGATGTAGACCAGTTATGTAGTTAGAGGTAACAGAGAAGTGAGGTGAGGGTAGTAGGATAGGCTAACGGCTCACAGATTTCATCTGGATCTATAAAATTAGTTAGCATTGATTTATTTACCTAGAACTTTAGGTTCTGAAAAGCAATTTCCTAACATTGGCTACATTTTCCTCACAACAACATATATTTGGTTGAGTCATTTCAGTTTCTTCATGATCTCATTTGGATCCTTGCTATTATAATCCCCATTTTACAAAGAGGAAACTGAGGCAAAAAGAGGCTAAGTAACTTCCCCAGGCTATTAAGTATTTGAGGCAGGATGTTATCTTGGATCTTCCTGATTCCATATCCAGCATTCTGTCCCCTGAACCACCTAGCTGATTCAATAAAGAAACGAAGAGATACTCTTAGAGCAGAGACTAACCTCTGTGTGTGTGTGTGTGTGTGTGTGTGTGTGTGTGTGTGTGTGATGAACTCCTTTATCACTCTGGAAAATCTGTAGACACTTCCTCAGAATAACATTGTTAAGTATGCGTAATAAAATATGTAGGATTACCAAAATTGTTCATGAAAATGAAGATGTATTTTTCCCCTTTCAAATCCATCCACAGGTGCCTCCGGGGGCCCTAGGTTAGGAACTCTACCCCAGAGCATTGGGAAAATTCTCTCTAGAAAGATGTACCTTGAATAAGAGTTACACAGGACAAAGAGATCTATATGGGGAAGCAGCACCCCTACAGATTCACTGAAGACCCTGAAGGATGAAGGATGAGCTTTAGGTTAGAGACACTTGAATATAAAGATCTGGAAAATCACAACTATGGAAGGAAGGAAGGAAGGCTAGACAATGCTCCATCTAATACAACGCAAGTCCAGGGGCAAAGGACACTGTAAATTAGCCACCGTGACATCAGCTGAGACCACCTCCATCTCACCTTCCATCCGCTTCCTTTGTGTCACTGCCTAAAACAATAAACAAATATTATGTATATACATGTATACACACACACACACACACACACACACACACATATATATATATATATATATATATATATATATATATATATATGCCTTAGTCACGTAACACTTTAAGATGTACAATTTGCCTTCTTCACAGCATTCCTAGGAGGTACAAAGGTAATAGAACTAATTTGATTTTACATGTGAAGAAACTGAACCTCAGAAAATTTCACTTAAATCCAAGAAGAATCTAAGGACCCTGAGGATCTTGTATCCTCAATTTAGGACAGTGTCTTCTTCCATATACTATAGAGCAGGTGAATGTAACATTTTTTTGAGTTGGATTGAATAGAGTGACTTGTCCAAGGTCACACTCAAGTGTTAAAGGTGAGATTTGAGCCCATCTCCTGACTTCAAATCCTATTGAGTTTTTTTCCCACTAAAGTGTCTCTACCACCAGAGATCAAATCCAGCCTCAGGTACCTATATAAAATGAACTGGAGAAGGAAATGACAAACCTCTCAGGTATCATTGACAGGAAAATCTACAACTGGGGTGTGAATAATCAAGAACCAGCCAAGTAGTTCAGTGGATGGAGAGGCAGATCTGGAGTGGGGATGATTTGAGTTCAAATCTAGCCTCAGCCACTTCCTACCTGTGTGACCCTGAGAAGGTCACTTAACCTCAACTGCCTACCCCTTACTGCTCTTTTGCCTTAGAGCTGATCTAAGTATCAATTCTAAGGCAAAAGGTAAGGAGTTTGTTTGTTTTTTCAAAGTAAAACCAAAAATAGTTGGTCCCCCAACAAAGCAAGCACCAAAATAACCAAAGACAGGACATGTATACAGCCTGTAAATGTCTATAGCAACATGGCCATAGCCAGGATCTAGTTCTTCCAACTCAAAAATAACACAGTTCAAGCATTCACATAAAAACAGTTCATAGAAAACAGAACTGAGATCCCATAGGACCTGGCAGCTTTTATTACAAATGAAAAATCTTAGAATACAATAGTCTAAAAGGCAAAAGAGACAGGCGTACAAAAAAGAGTACCTTACCCTGAAAAACAAAATAAAATGGATCTTTAATAGAGTAGAAGACTTTCCTACATTTGTAATGCAAAGATCAAAGATGAGCAGGAACTTTGGAAGAACACAGGGCAGCTAGGTGGCTCAGTGGATTGAGAGCCAGGTCTAAAGAAGGGAGATCCTGGGTTCAGATCTGGCTTCAGACACCACATTGCTTAGCCCTTACCACTCTACTGGCTTTGAATCCATATTGATTCTAAGACAAGTTTTATAAGAAGAAGAAGAAGAGCAGGAGTCCAGAGACATGCAGAAAAATAAAATTATTATTTTAATTGGGAAGGAAGGGGGAGAGGAAATGGCTGTCAGATGATCCTCATTTTTATTCAAAACCCAAAACAGGAATGAACACAGTGTGGTGTAGAAATACACTAAATTCAATAGGGGAACAAATGGAGGTGGTGTCGGAAAGGGTATAACTGTGGGAAGGAAATAGTCGCAAGCAAAACAAGCTTCTCAAGCTAAGAGATAAGTGGAAGAAGAGAAAAGCCAAAAGAACTCAAATCTAAAGGAGAACCTTAGTTTACCTCTCAGACAACTGGGGAATCACTGAACAAATTGTGGTATATGGAGATAATGAAATATTATTGAGATATTAAGGTAGGAAAGATTATTTCCCAGAATCCTGAGTCATGTGAAATAACAGACAAGTGAATAATTTTTACAAGGACAGCAGTTATAGGGACAAAATAACAATAACCAAAACTTTGAAAGACTTAAGAACTTAGCAACACAAGGACTCAACATGTTCCCGGAGGGATCTGTGATGAAACAATTTGCTCACATTCTAGCAGATAGAAATATAATACTGGGCAAGGCCACTATGTAGATTCATTTTACATGACTCTTCTTATTTGTTGCAAAGTTTCTCCCCCCCCCCCTTTCTCATTTCTCAGGGTAGCAGTTGGGGAAGTTAGCAATAGCCATACCTCCTTCCGCCCCCAAAAGAAGCCATTATAGTATTTTTAAAATACACAGAAAATAATAGAAAGAATTACAGGAGACCCAGACAGGTAAAGAGATTTTGAAAGTAACATGTAGAATTTATCAAGGGCTGGGTGGCACAGTAGATAGAGCACTGAGCCTAGAGACCTGAGCTCAAATACAACCCCAGACACTTACTAGCTTCATGGTCCTGGCTAAGTCACTTAACCCTGTTAGCCTTGGTTACCTCATCTGGAAAATGAGCTAAAGAAATGAAAAACCACTTCAGCATCTTTGCCACAAAGGCCCCAATAGGGTCACAAAGAGGTGGACGTACTGAACAACATTTTTTTAAGTTTCACATTGTATATAGACATTTTCATATAGAATCTTCTTTTTAGGTTCTGCTGTATTTGATGAAATGTTTTCCTTTTTTGGTATTTAAGTTCAGATTTTTTAAGAAAGGAAAAATCAAGTTGAGGTCTTGTGGTAACTGTATCTTCCTGCCAATCCTCTGGGGAACTGAGAAAAGTTACCATAAATCAGATGAGATGATATGTATGAAAAGACTTTGTTATCATAAACTAATTTTCTTACTTTGGAAGAAAAAGACATGAAATGATTTCCACCCTGGGTTTTGTTCTCTCCTTTCCTCCTCATTGATAGTACATAATGTCCTTTTGTGCAGAGAGCTGTCCAATTAATAACTAAAGCATGAGCTTTGTTCCTCCAGCAGCGATGACGACAAGACCATTTGTCCCAGGAGTGCCCAGAGTAAAGGATGCTGGCGATCCATAACCATGGACATTGGGATCAGACCAACATCTTGTGCTGAACTGAGCAAGTCTCAAACTCCTTGAGTTTGCAGCTGAAGGAGTCTCTCCTTCACTAGAGTAGGGTGACGAGGAAACTATAGAGTTGGGGTCAGAAAACCTTGGTTCAAATGCCAGCTATGATTTAGATCCAAGTAGTAATGCTGCGTACTAGTAATGCTCCCTTAAACAAGTGATCTTAACTCTCTAGTCCTTAGTTTCTTCATCTGAAAATCTTGGAGATTAGAGTAGATGATGTCTTAGGACATTTCACCTCTCAATCTATGAATGTATTGAACAATGAGAAATTATTCCAACAACCATGAAGGCAGCTGAAGCAAGTGTAGGAATAAGTTAGGGATGGTCTGGTGTCCTAGGGTTAGTGGAAAGAAGGGAATTTTACGATAAAGCCCTGGGAAGGAATTCTGGGTAGCAAGGAATTATGGGAGTCTAAAACTGAAATAACTGAATTTCACTTCCTTCTTGGATATCATCTGAGCTGGGAGTGTGTTTTGTTTGTACCTACAATTTCAAGCAGAAGGTAAGAGATTCTCCCTTGACAGTCGGGATTTTCGTGGAGAAAATCTTTGGCATCCATGTAGAGGGTTTACTTGGAGAAAGCTAATTTCCCTGAGTCCAGTTATCATCTGTCAGTGGTCTATTCACCAGGAATCCTACTGGCTAAGGTAATTCAAAGCTTTCCACCTATACCTTTGAGTTAGTACAGCAACCAAGTCCAGAGGTTTTTCCCTTTCTTTCTTTATTAATTAATGATGGGAAGATTGGGGTTAAGTCAGATAGCCTGGGAAAGGTTTTAGATAGCATAGGGAGGTGCAGGTAAGGCCTAAAGAAAATCAGAAGGTTCTCCTTAAGCAGGAGACTTAGGTGGCAGGTGGAGGTAGCTTGAAGAGTGTCAGGGTCACACCAACCAGTTCCCCTTATTCTTTTTTGTTAAAAAAAACTTTATTTCATAACCAAAGGGTTTGGTGCTTAATGGGCCCTGTGGAGTTCCTAGTTTACATCCCTCTAGGATACTGTCACATTACACAAGCTCTGGAGAACACTTGGAGCTTGGTCAGATATCAAAAACACCAAGATCATCCATTGCATCCCTGGCTGTTGCTATTCATCTTGACTTTTTTCTTGCCCCAGAATTTTGATGGCTCTGGAAAAGAGAATGAGGCTGACTACACAACTCTGCTTCACTGAAATCCAGTTCAAATCAAAGTCATTGCTTTGTGATGATATGGATCCTCTTCAAAAATAAAGGAGGAAAAACAATATTACATCTCCAGATCACCTTTGGGGCCATTTATTGCAACATGACTTAGAAACTATGAAAGGAAGTCTATGACCACTCTTCTAGGGCAATGTTCCATCATGAGTCAAAGATCTTCCCATCATTCTAAGTATATGAACAGTGCCTGGATGGCCACTGTCTAGGGAGACTAGGGAAGCTGGTTTCGGCTTCGGTTTTGGTTTTGTTCTTAACAGAGCAAGGTGAATTAGATGGCTTCTTCCATTTCTGAAAAACACGGACAGGAAGAGTCTGAGACCAGAACTGAAACTAGCCATCTATAGACTTCGCTCTCCATCCACTGAGCCACCTAGCTGCCCCTTCTTACATTTTTGAGAAGACACTTAGCCTAGTGAAAACCCCGAGGAAGGAAGAGTGGAGAGAACTCAGTTCTAGCTCTGGCATCCCTGTCTAAGTTATGTAGTACCCTTGGACCAATCATAGGATCCTAGATTTAGAGGTGAAGGGGACCTCAGAATCCTCGAGTTCATCCCTCTGCTTTCACAGATGAAGAAAATGAAGTTCAAAGTTCTCCTGCCCATGTCAATCAGAGAGCAAGAACCCGGGTCCAAGTCTTCCGATCCTAAGGCCAGTCTTGTTTCTAGAGCCTCGCCCATCTCATCTCTCCGAGTCTCCGCTTCTTTCTCCCTCAAGTGAAGCCTTTGGACCAAACGAGCTGGCAGTTCCCTTGCAGTCCTCAGACAGTATGGCCATTCTCCTTCTTCTTCACTCCACTCCAGGAGGAGGGTCTGTTGTGTCGAGGGGGAGCTGCTGGCAATGCCCGAATGTTGAGAAATGCAAGAAGGATGGAGAAGTCATTAATTAGGTTATCACCACTTTCTCAAAGCTCGCGACTAACTTGCTGATTTTAATGCGCATTTATTTGTCCAGTGGGGCTCGCTCCCATTAGACTCCATTAAGTGACTAACACACAACAACAGATTTTGCCCTGTGGTTTAGCTGCTGGCTGCGGTTGACTGATACCCAAGCTTTTGACTCCCTGCTGCGTATCTAAACTGTACAAGCTGCAGTGAATGCATTTAATCTACATAAAAAGAACACAAACTGCACGTTAGCCTTTTTGAGGCCAGTAATCAGTTTTTCAGTTTGCTGCATGGCAGCCTGGTCAAGGCAAGCAGCGAGGGATGCAGGGAGAGATGCAGCGATGGATCCAGGAGAGCCCGAGAGACTGATGCGGGCAGGGATGCAGGAAAGGAGATTGGGATGGGAACAAGACTTTGCCGACTTTTTTTTCCCTTTCTGAGTCAGGTGAAAAAGAAGAGTTTGCATTTTAATTGCATTTTATCTCCTAGTTTGATGACCCCTGTAATTTATATATTGTTCATATTTAGTGCTTGCTGGGCTCCTGCTGCGCAACTGATAACGTAATTTACTGCCACCCGGCACCCGAACCCGTAGGGGGAGGGGAAAGAGGAGGAGGGAAGAGGGGGGCTGACGGCTCCGATTTTTTTTTTCTCCTGCTGCTTATAAAATTCTCTCTCCTCCTTCCTGCTGGAGCCGATGCCAATCACTATCGTCGTGTGCAGGTGGGGCTGAAAAGACCAATAAATGGAGCCCAGCTTCGCCTTTTGTTTACATTTAAAGATTGTGTCATTTGGTTTCCCGCTGCAGATGCTATTAGCAGACGTCGGTACTGTTGGTGAATGGGGGTGGGGGTGGAGGAGGGGTTCTGCGCCATCCCAGGGCTCTTCAGTTAATTGGCTTAAGGCAAATCAGTCAAAAAGAATATTGCACGCCGTAGTCCACCCCACCCCGCCCCGCCCCCGCCTCGGTCCCCATCCTTCTGCTCCTCTCCCCCCGCCCTCTTCCCACAGCACCTGATTTGGGGTAGAAAGGAAGCCGATCCGAAGCATCAGGAAATGCCAAGTCCATCGTAAAGGTGGGAAAAGAGGAGTCAGGGCCTTTTGTGTGAGTTAGCTTGCCAGCCATTTAGGGAAGCCGCCTGACTCTCTCGGTGGTTTTTCAAGCATCCCGTGAGCTTAAGGGCAGTCTACAAGGGAACGCACTTCTTAATTCTTATTTTCTTCTCCGTAAGCAGACCCGACTGCTCAAAGAGGGCAGACAATAGTGGTTTGGAGCTTAGGAAGGAAGGAGCTGCCACAGGGCCCCGATTGCTTTCTACCAAAGATCTTGCTTTAATGGACAGTTACGGGATTAGAGGCCAAAGTGATCTCCGACACAAACGTCCAAACCTTTACAGGTTTTCACATTTAAGAAATCCCAGACCTGTGGAGGAGATTGGGAGTGAGGTCCTCCAGTGCTTGTTCTTTTTTCATATTATCCTGCTGTATTCTATAGGTGACACCCCACCCCCATCTTTTTTTCTTTTCTTTTCTTTTTTGGTACAGATTATTGGAAGTCCTAAAAAAAAACACTACTTTTTTTTTTTTAAGTCATGAACCTTTCAAAAACTGAAAGCATTTTTCCTCCTTGCCTGAGCTCAGAATCTCACTCACACCTTCCATCCACTACTCCTTGCCCTGGCACCCACAGTTTCTGGCCCTAATACATTCAATATAGGATTATGGAGTGCTACTAATATTTGTGGACTGCTAGGTGACACAGTGGACAGAGCACCAGGTTTGAAATCAGGAAGATCTGAGTTCAAGTTCCACCTCACACACTAAACTAGCTGTGTGACTTGGGGAGTCACTTAACTTATGTTTGCCTTAATCTGCTGGAGAAGGAAATGGCAAACTACTCTAGTATCTTTGCCAAACCCCAAATGAGGTGATGAAGAGTTGGATCTGACTGAAAAAACAACCACCATGTGTTTCTGTATCTTTCCCTATCTTTCAAGGTCTTCACACCCATTATGCCACTGTTGGTCTGAGGTTCTTAACCTTTTTTTGTGTCATGAACTTCTTTGGTAGATTGGTGACAAAATAGAGAAAGAATGAAAGAAAGAAAGAAAGAAAGAAAGAAAGAAAGAAAGAAAGAAAGAAAGAAAGAAAGAAAGAAAGAAAGAAAGAAAGAAAGAAAGAAAGAAAGAAAGAAAGAGAGAGAGAAAGAGAGAAAGAGAGAAAGAGAGAGAGAGAAGCGAGGGAGTGAGGGAGGAAGGAGGAAAGGAAGGAAGGAAGGAATTTGTTTTGAACATGACATTTATTTATGTACATGTATCACTCTAAGAGAATATAAGCTCCTTGAGAACGAGATCTACTTATTTTTGTATTCTTATCACCCAAGTCCTAGTGTAGTTCCTAGCATACAGCAGGCACTTAATAGGTGCTTGTTGAATTGAATATGTCTTTTTAATTAAAAATAAGGCAACATGATATAGTGGAAAATAATGGGTCTAGAAATCAAGAGAACTATTCAAATATTAGCTCTGTAATTAATTAATTAATTATGGGCCCCTGGACAAGACATCCTAACTCCTCTAGGCTGCAGTTTTCTCATCTGTACAATGAAGCAATTGGTCCAGATGATCTCAATGTCCTTTTCTGACTCTCATGCTTGTATAGAGAAAACTCATGAAGGAAAGCAGGACACTGCCCAGATATTCTAGGATAGGTTTGTATTTCTGAATGCCCCTTTACCCTCTGTCAGACCAAGCCACTATTTACCCCTTTTTTCCCATTAATGCCCTGACACCAAAGGACCCAGTTTTTGGCCTAATCCACACTGACCACATCTTCAGTGCAGCCCAGAGGAGACTCACAGAATTTTGCTCCAGGATCTCAACAAAAGTCTGAGTCTTGCCAAGTGAACAGAATATTCTGGCAGAAGACCAGAGGGCAACAACAGTACTTTTAAAGGCTCTCAGTTTCCTTTCTGCTGTAGAGCACTGGCAGTGGAGTTGGTTTCAATTTAAAATTTTCCTTAAAGGAAACTTAGCAAGGGTACACATCCCCCAGTGTGGCTAAATGAAACATTGACTAGCACTACCCCACGGCATGGCCAGCTGACTTCTTCGCGGGGGTAAGTCAAATGAAAGCTCTTGCATGGAGAGGAGAGCCTTCCATGGTCTGCCTAAAAACTCTCTCAGACTAGCCAGGGAGGATGAGCATGCTTAACTTATCCTTTGGAAGACGGTTGTTCCATTCCGCCATCCCTGCTTGCTACCTCCACGTCTTCGAGCATAGTTTCCCATGCATTCCTGAGTGTGCCTTTTATAGTCACTAATGAAGCCATTGTAGTATTTTCAGTTGAGCTTTGTGACATAAAACAAAGAATGGACCTGACTGAGCAGTTTCCATCACAGTTATTTGAAGTTACTTCAACCTGCCAGGGCCAAAAATAACCGAGATCAGGAAAGAGATAAAACTACTGTTTCGATCGTGTGCAGCAGCAACTCCGATGGGTGAAATAACTGGGCGGTAAACCAATGCTGAGCCAATTTTTTTGTCCTCAGAAAAATTCTTAGGAACATCTGGTAGACAGCTCTAAAGTTTCCTTGTTCTTGTTTGGGTTTTTTCAATGTCCACTGGGTTTCTACTAGGCTGAGTGTCTTCTGCTTTTTAAAAGACTCTATTCTGTGCTCCGAATGCCCCATAAATTAAAGGATTTGTTAAGAATTTCAGGCATGTCTTAGTTACTTGTCATTTGTACCTGACTGTACTTTAAATGATGGCAGCGTGAATGTTAGAGACATAAGCACCGGCAGTTTTTGATGAGTCCTACCAAAGAGAAGCGAAAAGGTGCTGACCAATAAATATTCCTTCCTAGCCATTAGGATGCTAATGCCAGTGATATTTCCAGTAGCCATTTAGTGATTACCTACTGAATGGACTCACTTTGCTAATAATTATAACTCAGCTTAAAATCATAACTAAAATTTTTCTTTCAAAAAAAACCATAGTGTCCTGGGGAATTGCGACTCCCATGTATCCGAATGGCCTTCCCATTGTAAACAAAACAAAATGGTAGAACTAAAAACCTATGGACCTCGTTTAAGATGAACTGTTTTTCCTCTAAATTCTCCAACTCTAAGGACTCCTGGATACAAATTTCAGACTTACTGAAATTGCCACTTTTTCCATTTAATTCGTGACTAGACTTTGAGCAATAAGAAAAACTAAGAAGTTTTGTCAGTCCCAAGAGTCTAGCAGAAATAAGACAGATGGGATTCACAGGAGTTTGGTGGGAGAGAAGGTCAAAAGGGACAATGAATTTAGCTTCTCAATTGCCTCCTGCCCCACCTCCTCTTGCTTACTTATACTTCTAAGCTGTTGGAAGAGATTCAACAGCATTTACTAACACTTGCTGACTATGCCCAAATGTAGTGATAGCTAACATTTATATCGTAATTTTAGTTTGCAGAGATCTCCTTATGTACCATCTCTTTTGATACTCAAAACCGCCATGTGAAGTAGGGCTATTATTTATTATTCCAACTTACAGATGAAAGTGAGGCTGAGAGAGGTCACCTTACCCAGCATCCCAAAGCTAATGTCTCAAGCAGGTTTTGAATTCACATCTTCTTGACTCCAAGTCCACCATCACATTACTTACTATACCACCTAGTTGCTTGAACTAGATGATGAGAAAAGATACATAAGAAATAAAAGACTTGGTTCTCATAGCATTCATGGTCTACTTTAGAAAATTACAGAATCAAGGAAGAGGAAACAGTAAGAAAAAATAACCAATAGGAAGACAAGGGAGAACATACACTGTCTTCCCCATCAGCCCAATGTGCTATATATTATTATATAAGAATAAAACATTATATTTTGGAGTGTCTACTCATGAGATAGTTGGGTTGCCCAATAGATAGACTGGTCTTCCTTAGTTCAAACTTGTCCTCAGACACTTGCTAGCTAGGTGACCTGGGCAAGCCACATAACTCTGCTTGCCTTAGTTTCCTCATCTGTAAAATAAGCTGGAGAAGGAAATGGCAAATCATTCCATTATCTGCCAAGAAAACCCCAAATGGGGTCATACAAGTCAGACATCACTGAACAGCAAAAATGACTCCTCAGCAAACTCAACAGAGAAATAAACATGATCCATTATTGAACAACCCTGGAACAACCATATGATAAAATTCATAGCATTTAGTACAGTCAATAGGATCGTCCTTCACTACAGTCTCATTTTATACAAGTCAAGCATTTATTCAGTTCATGCCACGTGTGGGGCACTCTGCTTGGCAAGACTTTGCTACACTTTTGGTATTCATTGTTTCACAGCCCAACTGTGATCATAGCTGAAATTTCTCCCTCAGCCTTCAAGGTCTTTGTTGCCACTTTCAAACAGCTGGAACAACTTTGCCTAATAATGTTATTAAGTCTTGTTATAGCCCATTTCCCCAAGGAGCTAAACCAGAGGCATTGGCACCCAATTCTGCCCCTTGACCCCCCCATCCCTGCCCCCAGTGCCATTTTGGCAACATAGAGATCAAAGAAAGTTACCATGGCTAAACCATCCACCCACATTCCTCTGCTTAGCTCTCCCTTTCCCTCAGGGTCCTCTGATTATCGCCCAAATAAGTAGAACTCTAGTACCGAGAAGGAAAAGACAGCAGCAAGTTGGGTTCGGTTGGTTGGTGGGTGGGTTGGTTGGTTCTTTTGTCTTGTTTTTCAGTTACTTCAATGATTCCATAAATACAGAGTTTGAAGTGTTAAGATGAGAGGTTGGGGATTTGAATCATCCCCTCGAAGATGAATGGTGGGAGATGGAACACGGGATGTGTAGTTTGTGACCACCTGCTTTTCTCTGAGAAATAACAGACCTAAAAAAATGATTGTAAATGCTTGGCAAATATATGGCCTGCTATAAATGCTAAATAATGGTTTCCTACAGTATTCCAGTATTAACACTTTCCATGTGTGACTAAGCCGAGGAGAATGGGAGAGCCGGCTGGCGGAGATCAGCAGCTTTTTTCTCGGAGCCAATTGTATGTGCCCCACAGAGCACATATATCTGATAACCGTATATCTAAATGCCATAGCAGCATACAGAAGAGAAGCAGTTCAAAGCCCATGGATAATGGGATTATATCTTTAAAGCTGGAAGGCTCTTCAGAAGCTAGCTAATCCAATCCCCTCATTTTCAGATCAGAACAGTTAAATGACCTATCCAAAG
The DNA here is from genome assembly GCF_027887165.1 of Monodelphis domestica. NCBI lineage: Eukaryota > Metazoa > Chordata > Mammalia > Didelphimorphia > Didelphidae > Monodelphis > Monodelphis domestica. The sequence goes on from NC_077234.1 coordinate 239,786,250, forward strand.
TCACACAAGTAGTAAATATCAAGGGTGGAATGGCTTCCACCGACCTCAAGGGGTTATTGTTATTATATTAATATGCCTGTTTTCTTAGAGTTCCATTAACATTGAGGTTTTTCATCTTTTACTATCTTTTCTTAGTTGAATGGATGTGATGTGGTATTGATCCAAAATCTCTCAGAATTGTTTTGATTTGCATTTCTCTGCTTATTATCAATCAATACACAATTGAGATAGTATTTGGCACAATGTCTGGCACCTTGAAGGTGCTTAATAAGTGCTTATTCTCCATGCCTTCCCTTTTATTTTCCTTCAGAAACTTTTACCAACTATATGTAATCGTTTTGGGCATTCATTTTCTAACATTCTGAGTTCCAAATTCTCTCCCCCATTTTCAAGATGGTAAGCAATTTGATATTGGTTGTATACGTGCTGTCACATAAAACACATTTCCATATTTGTCACATTGCGGAAAAAAATGCATATTTAAAAAAAAAACAACATGAAGAAAGTAAAGTGGCCAGTGGTTTGCGTCTATCTGCATGCAGATTCCATCAATTCTTTCTCTGGAAGTAGATAGCATTTTTATCATTGTCTTGGATCATTATGAAGCTGAGAATACCTAAGTCGTTCACAGCTGATCGTTGTCCAATATTGCTGTAACTGTGTCCATGATCTTTCTCTTGGTTCTGCTCACTTCACTCTACATCCGTTCACATAAGTCTTTCCAAGCTTTTAAAAACTCTTCTTGCACTCCATTGGTGTCAATGCAATGTCCCTGAACAATCTGCAGCGATCTAAAAACACTATCCACAAACAGAGGATAAACTGTGGGAGTAAAAACACTGATGAAAAGCAACTGCTTGACTACAGGGGTGGAGGGGATACGACTGAGGAGGGACTCTAAATGAACACTCTAATGCAAATACCAACAACAGGGAAATGGGTTCGAATCAAGGACAGATGTGATACCCAGTGGAATTGCATGTCGGCTATGGGAGAGGTAGGGGGAGGGAGGGAAGAAAAGAAAATGATCTTTGTTTCCAATGAATAATGTTGGGAAATGACCAAATAAAATAATCTTAAAAAAAATCTTCTTGCACATCATTTCTCACATGTCAATAGTATTCATACACCAATTTGTTCAGCCATTCCCCAACTTATAAGCATTCCTTCCCATCCCTTCTTAAAGTCCAATAGAACAAAAGAACATATAAATAAAAGAGTAATCTGCTTATTATCTAGAGCACAGAAAACAAAAAAGGAGAGGCCCATATTGAGCCAGCTTGTTTCTGGAAACCTTTCCATGTTTCAAAGGTAGTAGAGAGGGCAGTAATTAGTAGAATATAAGATCAAGGGCTGGGCTTTTTTTTTTCATTTCTGCTTTGTATTCTCTACTCCTAGAACAACTTTGGACTAAACTAGGCAATTAAGAAGTATTTGCCTAATTTAGTTGAAGGAAACTGTTACTGACATTATAGAAAAATACCTGAGTTTTAGGTTTGAGAATCTAGGTTGAAATCTCAGATCATAATAATCCTGAGCCCTTGGACAAGTCACTTAACATCAGGGAGTTTGGTTTCCTCATCTATAAAATGGGGATAGTCACCACTTCCCTCTCAGAATTCTTGAGACAGTTGTAAATATCTTTATAACCACAAAACTCCATGTAAAAATATGTTACTGTTATCAAACTGAAAGTCATTTACAGGAATAGTTTTGAATTAATTGTGATTGAACCCAATGTAACTGAATCAATGTTTATAACAACAACCAACATTTATGGAGCACCTTGAAGTCTAAAAAGCTCTTTATATACCATGATTTTCATTTGAGCTTTGTAACAGAAGGAGGTAGACACTACTGCTATTATTATCTTATTTTACAGATGAGGAAAATGAGTCACAACCAGTAAGTGACAGAAGTAGGATTTGAACCTAGTTCCTTATGATTCTAGCTCCAGTATTCTATCCATTACATCATCATATTTTCTATAATCTTACAGGAAGAACCATACCCCACCCCCCAAAATAGACCAGAGCCATCACCTAACTTTTTCTCAAGAGGAGTTTGTTTATTAAGTAAATCAATTAATTAGAAAGGTCCCAAAGGGGCAAAGGTAGAGAACTGTAATTTGCATAATCGGTTTGGAGGCTGCCTTTGAATCCTTTATTAGATTCATTGCATGTTTCTATATGCCCTAGAATAAAAGAATCATGAAAAGACCATATGGCTAAAATGAAAGGAAATGTCCTTTATTAGGTTGAAGAAGGCATCATTGTACACAAAGGAAATCTTTCTTGCATAAAGTTATTTGAGTAGGATGATCTGGATATCAAGGCAGACTAGGAGAAAATTTAAAGAATACTTTTTTTTTCAATTTAAAGATCATCACCAGGATTAGGATCACTTTCATCAACCCATCCATTAATTAATCCAACTATCCCTTTTTGGTTGCCCAGAGAGTATTTGGCTTTGAATTGTGGGAAGGATAAGTATTTTCCTACTAGGCATATAATCAGCTGTGGAAGGTAGATAGAAGACAGTTCTTGCCCTTGGAAGACTTATAGTCTGGCTTGTCAAGAAAGACAAACAAGATAATTTCCCATAATTCCTATAAATTATCTTTCAAAGTTCAAGCCTAAGCAGGAACAGTATTTCCCCACAATAAAGGCATTGACACAGTCAAAACCCTGGGTGCAGGATGTTTTGTTGTTTTGTTTTGCTTTTTAGCATAGAGGATTTAGGAGTGAGACTGGGATGATCTTGGAAGGAGAGCATTTGGGCATCTTGAGTGGAGTTCACTGCTCCAAGCCATCCCTAGCTATAAATCACCCCACCACCACCTCTTGAATCCACCAACAGCTGGTAAAGATGTAATGCCAAAGTGAACAATAGCTAAGAAGGTTTAATGGAAAGGGATTAGCATATTCATGCCATACCTTCTAGAATCACATAAAATATGTCAAATCCCTCTTCCTGATATCTGTCCTGAGTATTCAAACTCATTTATCATAGCCTCCCTAGATTTCCTCTTTTCGAGTCTAAGCCAGGGCATCTAGATGGCACGGTGGATAGAATGTTGGACCTGAAGCCAAGAAGATCTATATTCAAATCTAGCCTCAGGCACTAGCAAGTCACTTAACCTTAGTTTGCCTCATTTTCCTCCACTGTAAAATGCAGATAAAATAGCATCTCCCTTCCAAGGTTGTTATGACGTCTAACAAGGGAATTTTTGAAACCCTTAGCACAGAGCCTAGCACATGGTGGGGACACAGTAAATGTTGGTTTCTCCCTTCCAAGGTGCCGTCAGATCCTTTAACCATTCTATGATTGATCTCTCCTCATATGGCATGATTTCTAGTTCTCTGACCATCCCTCTCATCTCCCTGTGATTGTACACCAGTATATTGCCTTCAGATCAGAATGGAGCCCAATTCTCTAGACGTGTTCTGAAAAACTCAAGGACAATGAGTCAATTCTGAAGATTATTTTCCCCCCTAAACGTGATAATTCTACCAATGCACCTAAATATTGTAATTAGGTTTGAGGGCAGTTACATCCTATTATTAACCCATGTTGAGGTTACCATTGTTACATATAAAATTATTTCAAAAGACTGGTTTTGGTGCAAGAATATAGTTCATTGATTATAGCAAATGTATTAGTTAGGCCAGCATCATAACTGATAAAGTGGCAAATATCTAAGGCCTTCTCGAATGATCAGAGACCTGGAAACTGGGACAGGCAGCTTAATAAGAGAGTTTTAGGAGTTCCTTATTCAGCTTCTCCCTTGAACATCCCAAGCCATTTCTAATTGGTAAATAGCTAATTAAGAGGTGATCTATCAAACCATCCCCACTAGTGGACAAGTGAGGGGTTTGTCACCCACCTGGAAAAAGAACTCTTTCCCCCTTCATTTATTAACCAAATTTTGTTTAAAAAAGAAGAAGAAGAAGAAGACGACGACGACCTTCTTTGGGATTCCAAAGGACAAAGAAAATGTGAAAAACAGTAGTAGGCTGGTTGAAATCTGGAACCTAGACCTCAGACACAGAAATACACAAAAATTCTCCCTAATATATGGGAATTGATTTGGGGCTTTTCTGTTCTAGAACCCTGGTATAAGAATTACTACAGTGTATGAAAAATAAATTCTGCCTTCCAGTCAAACCAAACCTCTCTACCTTTTTATTTAATTGAAGGATTGTCTTAACAAAATAAAAATATATATAATCCCTAATAATGCTTAAGCAGAACTATAAAAGTTTATGAATGACTGCCAATACGTGCATTATCTACCATATATTATATTATTATTATTAAAAGAAATGAGGGCTGGGCAATTTAACTTTAAGAAAGTACCAACATTATACTCACATTGTGGGCAGTTAGGTTGCACAATGGGTGGAGTGGGGGGTCAGGAAGACCTGAGTTCAAATCCAGACTCAGACATTCACTAGCTCTATGACCCTAGACAAGTCACTTAACTCTTTTTCCTCATTTTCTTCATGTATAAAATGAGCTGAAGAAGGAAATGGCAAACCTCTCTAGGAACTTTGCCAAGAAAAGCCCAAACGGGGTCAAAAAGAGTCAGACACAATTGAAACTGAGGAAAAACAAACATTGTATATTGTATTTGATTTAAGTTTTGTTGTCTTCTTTCATGTGATTATAACTCAGTTTGCATACTCTTCCTATGGTTCCTCTTTCTTCACTCCAATCATTTTCACATCAATATTCCTATGTTTCTTTGAATTCTTCATTTTTATCCTTTCTTTTGGGACAATAATATTCCATTATATTGATATACCCACAGCTTATTCAGCCATTCCCCATACATTGTTGGACATGTTTGTTTAAAACTTCTTACTTATATAAATAATGATATGAATATTTTGGGGTGGGTGCCTTTTCTTCACCTTAATAATATCTATAGTATATAAAGCTAATAGCAAGAAACAGAATCAAAGGGAACGAACACCTTTGCTACTTTTTTTATGTTTTCATATTGTTTTCCAAAACAGAAAAGCCAATTCCCAGTTCCATTAGGAATAAGTTAATATGCCTGTTTTCCCACAGCCCCACCAACATTGAGATACTTATGTATTTTCTTGAATAGATTATTGGATTGTAGCATCTAGGTAGCACAGTGGATAAAAGCCACAGCTAGAGACAAGAAGTCCTGGGTTCAAATGTGATCTCAGATACTTCCTAGCTGTGTGACCCTAGGTAAGTCACTTGCTTGTTTTCTTAACCTTTGCCCCTCTATCTTAGAGTCAAAAAATAAAGGTTTAAAAACTCTTTGTTAGAAGAGAGCCTTTAAGCCTGAGTTTTGTTATAAGAAGTTTGGTGCTTTTTTGTAATGAAAAATTCTCAAACATTGTTTTAATTTACATTTACCTGCTTATTAACAATCAATAAATATTTGTTAGTTGCCTACTATGTGCTAAGTGATAGGGATACAGAAAGAGAGAAAAGATGGCCCTCAAGGAGCTTCCAATTTAATGAAAACCATGCAAGCAACATATCTACACAGAAACTACATGCAGAATAAATAGGAAATAAAAGAGGAAAACCTTCAGAATTAAAAGAGGCTACAGAAATCTTCCTGAAGAAAGTAAGATTTTAGCTGGGACATACAGAAAAACAAGGAAATCAGTAATGAAAGCAGGGGCGGGGACGGGGTAGGGAGGAACATTTCAAGAATGAAAAATATGTGAGAGAAAATACCCAGAGCCAAAAGATGGAATATCTTCTTCACAGAACAGCCAAGAGGTCAATGTCACTGGACTGAAAAGTCTGGGTTGGGGAGTAAGGTGTACAAAACTAGAAAAGGAGGAGGAGGCTAGGCTATGAACACTTCTTCAAGTAGTTGTTTGGGTTTCTGCTTCTGAAAACTTCTTGTTCATATAGCTTTTAACAACTTTTTTCTCTCTTAATCATCTCTAATTTTGTCAATTCCTTATAAATCTGGATACCAAACTTCTGTCATAAATGTTTAACGTTTAATTAAATAAATGTTTAATGAGAATGTTTTTTCTCAATCCACAACTGGATCCATTTATGTTCAAGCTTTTATAATTATTTTAAGTATTTATTTAAATTATATTCTATTTATTTAAACTTTTCTACCAACACATCTTGTTATATTAGCTTTATATATTAGTATAAATCCAATCTTGCCTACACTCCCATATCTATACCGATTGCTGAATCCAATGTCTTCCCTCTTCTTGCTTTCTTCGAAGCTCTTAGCATTGTTGACTACCGTAGAGCAGCTCCTCATCCCTTCTTTTCTGGTCTATTGAAACAACCTCCTAATCAATCTCTGCCTCAAATACTTTCTTCATTCCACTCCATCATGAATAAAGTTGCTAAAGTGAGTTTGTTAGCCTTGCTCATTAAAGTTCAAGTAACTTCTTGAATCAAATCTACTCTTCCATTTGAACTTGTGAAGTCTTCAAGGCTTTCCAGTCTAGTTATGTTACATTTTTCTCCCACTCTGTAGTCCATCCAGACTAGCCTTCTTGCTGTTCCTCGTACATGACACTTCATTTCTCATCTCTTCCCTTTGCACTGGCTGTCCCCTATGCCTGAAATGCTCTTCCTCCTCACTTCTGTCTCCTACAATTCCTTATTTTTTTTTGTCAAAACTCAGTTCAAATAATCCTTTCTACATGAACACTTTCTTGAACTCCCTGGCCCATTGTCTTGTTTATTTTTTGTATATATACTTGTTGCTGTTATTTCGCCTTCATTTTCGAAGAGGACCAATGGCATCACAAGGATTTTAAGGAGGCAGAGCTGCACAAAGTCATCAGCCTCACTCTCTCTTCCTGTGTTATCAAAGACAAGTAGGAAGACAAAAGTCAGAATGGCTGGTGGTGACCCAGGATGACCTTGGCATCTCTGATTGTCTGACCAAGTGTTCCACAGTGTCTGCTTCAGCCACCTTCAGGGCAGTGGGGACAAGTTGTTCTGATCTGCCCATTCCTCCAGGGGAAGTCTTCACACTGGCAGAATCTCTTTTATCCTCCTAACTCACCTGTGGCTCTGAGGGTTTTGTTCCGGGAGGACTAGGACGTCTGGTGTGGAGGCTTAATGATCTCATTTCAGGGCTGATCATCCACATTTGATGGCCACTTTTTCACCATGGTTCCAAGAAAATGCACATGGGCTACACCTCAGTGAAACATCGAGGCAGACTAAACCATGTCTTATATACTTAGGTATACCCACTGTATCCCTCCAATAGAACGGAAGCTCCTTCAGGTCAGAAACTTCCATTTTTTCTCTCTCTGAAGCTCTAGCATGGTGCCTGGCACAGATGAGTATTTAATAAATGCTTATTCATGGCTAATCATTGATGGACGACCCAAATTCTCCCACAGAGCCTCCCAGAGCATCTTCATCTAAGCCTTTTTAATTTCTATTTCAGGATATCATAGCAATCCTTGAACTATTTTACCTCACTTTTGATACTTGGCCTGTCTACCTCTTTTTCCAATCATACATTTCCACTATCCTATCTCTTTGCCTATTCTTACAAAATAAGTTGTTGTCAGAAACAGACTGAGAGGTCTATTTGTAAGCATCATGCATTGTTTCTATGGTTTTTTATTGATTATTTGAAGATTATGGTACTTAAAATAATATAGCAAAAGAGAACTTTTTGGTTGTGTAAAAATTAAATTATATCTCTAATGATAAAAATATTATATTTTATGAGGTTTATTAAGGATCATTAGAAATCAAGGAATAAAGAAGATACAAAATAAAAGCCACATGCCCATGGCTGATTAGCCCATTTTAAATCCCCACATTTAGCTTACCACTATACTTGCTACATCATTTGCAAAGGAAGAGAACACGGGAGGCATTACTTCCAGTTAAATACCAATTGTGATCCCACCAATGTGGAGACTTTTATTTATAGACTTATATTAATTAGAGGGAATTTTGGGAAATACCAAGGACTTCTGGGGAATGAAGTATAGGGTTCAAAATCTCCATTTTTACACAAAAAAGAGCATAAGATCTCAAAGGATAAGGTTCAGTGGTGTCTCCCCAAAGTAGAATATTTGGGGTTCATTCTGACTGCTGGTGCCAGTTCTATTTCTCCCAAGCAAATTGCAAATATTCAAAAATTGAGTGCTCCTACCACTAAGAAACAGTTAAGAGCAATTCTAAGAACAACAGGGTTTTGTAGACAATGGATCCCCTGCTATGGGGAAAATACCAAGCCCCTTATAGCACTAACAAAAGATTCAGTCCCTGAACCACTTAAATTAGAGCCAGAATACCTGTCAGCTCTATCAGATCTAAAACAGGCTATCCTGTCTGCCCCTGGTCTAGGCATCCCAGATTACAATAAGTCATTTACTTTGTATGTACATGAGCAGAGAGGGGTAGCTTCAGGTGTTTTAACTCAGACTTTGGGACCTTCTCAGCATCCAATTGCTTATTATTCTGCCCAACTGGACCCAGTAGCTTCAGGAGCACCACCATGTCTTAGAGGCAGGCATAGCTGCTACAGCCTTAGTAGTGACAAAAACTGTAGATCTAGTATTGGGATGCCCATTAACAATTATGTTCCCACATGAGGTAGAAGAATTGTTGCTAAGGCATAGGACACAGGCATTCTGGGATCAGCAAATTAGAAGGTGTGAAATAACCTTGTTAACAGTGAAAACATTACCTTGAAACACTGTACAACCCTTAACCCTGCCACCTTGCTTCCAGATTTACCAACTTCAGGAGAACCATTACACAGCTGTGAAACACTAGTGTCCATGGCAGAAAAGCCTCCAGATGATCTCTTGGACACTCCCTTAAACAACTCAGATCTGGTCTTATATGCTGATGGTTCCTCTTTTATGAGGGATGGCATACGCTACAGTGGAGCTGCTGTAGTCACAGAATTTGCCACTAAGTGGTCAGCTTCACTGCCCTCTAATATTAGTGCTCACGGTACAGAACTCATAGCTCTGAAACACACTTGTATAATTGCCAAGGTTAAAAAGGCAACAATTTATATGGATTGTAGATATGCTTTTGGCACTTGTCACTCGGTTGGGATGCTATGGCTCCAGAGAGGATTTTTAACCTCAGCTTGAAAATCTATAGTGAAAGCAGAAATTATTAGTGAAGTTCTTTCTGCTCTCCAGCTTCCCAAAGCCCTAGCTGTAGTTCATTGCTCTGCCCATACAGGTGGCACTGACCCTCTCTATAGGGGAAATGACTGGGCAGATACCGTTACAAAGCTTGCAGTCATAGAAGGGACTGAATTAATTTTAACATTAACAACCACTGATGACTTAAATTTATCACTTTCCTATAATGAAAAGCAAGTGGAAAAATGGAAACAAAAATTCAAAGCAAAACAGATTAATGGAGTATGGGAAAACCCCTGCTCCCTAGAAGTTTCTATCACCAAATTTGCCAATCTGCTCATAAAAATGATCACTTTGGTACCCAGGGCATTGTGGACTCTGTTAAGAGAGTATGGATAGCCCCTGGTATAACTACTATAGCCTCTAAAGTGTGTACAGCCTGCTCTACCTGCCAAGCATATAATCAACACACCTTTCATCACAAAGCCTTTGGTGGGCATCCTCTGGCTTACACAACTTTTGAGCACCTACAGATAGATTTCATAACAATGTCAAAGGCTGGACAATATAAATTTTTTTCTAGTCATAGAAGACCAACTGGTCAGATGACTGGAAGCATTTCCTCTAGCCCTAGCCACAGCAGCTTTTGTTGCTAAGGTGCTTTTAAAAGAGATTATTACTCGCTTTGGCCAGACAGCATGTATTGATTCTAATATAAGAAGTCATTTTACTGATTCTGTTCTAAGTCATATATATTCTTGCTTGGGGATAACTCCCAAATTCCATGTTCCATATCATCCCCAGAGCTCAGGCCAAGTTGAAAGAATGAACAGAGAACTTAAAAGTATGATTGGCAAATTATGCACTGAGACACACTTAAAATGACATGCAATTCTCCCTCTGGCCCTATTTTATCTTAGAAGGAGGCCTAGAGGAGACCCATACATTTCACCATTTGAGATGCTTGTTGGATATCCACCTATATAGGCTAAGCCTTTCTCCCCTGCATCTACATCACTATTAGGGGAGATACTTCTTTTGCTTCCTATATACAGGAATTACAGCACAAACTGCATGAACTCCATGAATCTAGAGCTGCAGTACAAACCGGACCACTAGACTTTTCACTTAATGACCTGAACCCAGGAGACAAAGTATATATATATAAAGAACATCCAGCATACTGGGGCAACTCAGCCTTCCTGGGAAGGGCCATTCCAAATATTGTTAACTACTCCACCATCTATAAAAATTTGAGAGAAGAACTCTTGGATTCATTGCTCATATGTAAAGAGAGCATCATCTATTGAAACTGATTGACTGTATCTTATACATGCATTGGAGAGAATAATCTATTGACAAGTGGATGCTATTTTTTTTTAACACATTGAATTCCTGAATTTTTTCTTCTCTTTTCTTTTTCATTATTTTATCTTGATTAGAATATTTAATTTTTTCCTTTTCTCATTTCTTGTACTTAAGGTACATACAATCAATATTAACTTTTATTCTACAATAATATGTTTAAAATATATATGTAAATATATACATATATACTTGCTATAATATTAATGCATACTCAAACAGCTTTAGACTGTGGGAACCTGCCATTTATTGATAATTGTTATGGGACTGTGATTAATGTTTGTTGTTGATCAGTCATTTCAGTCGTGTCCAACTCTTTGTGGCCCCACTTGGGGTTTTCTTGGAAAAAATACTGGGGTGTTTTGCCATTTCCTTCTCCAGTCCATTTTTTACATGAGGAAACTGAGGTAAACAAGGTTAAGTGAATTATCCTGGGTCACAAAGGTAGTCTTGACTCAAGACCTGGTACTCTACTTACTGTGCTACCTAGCTATTTAACAACACTTACATTAAAAATTTTTTTTTTCTAAACCCTTACTTCAACTTAGAATTAATACTGTGTATTGGCTCCAAGGTAGAAGGGAAGAAAGAGCTAGGCAATGGGGGTGGTGGTGGTAAGTGACTTGCCCAGGGTCACACAGCTAGGATATGTCTGATTCAAATTTGAACCCAAGACCTGTCTCTGAGTCTGGCTTTCAAATCACTGAACCTATATATATATATATATATATATATATATATATATATATATATATTTAATGGGTTTTTTCCCCTAGGAAGCTCTTGAGAATACTAAAAGTATTAATGAATACCATGAATACTTGAACTACATGCAAAGTATACCATGAAATTTCCCAAAAGTGATCTAATCTGCACTTATTTTACTAAATTCTGAGCCCAACTCAATATCTATCTGTAGTACTTATCTAATATAGATATAGATATAGATGTGTTGATATTATACATATTGGTGTTAATATATTTTGATGTGTTAATCCAAAGGAATGATCATTCTATCTAATGTTGTGGTCAGGAATTTTCATCCATTTTGTTTTTCCAACATAAACCATTAGGTTGGAGCAACTAGATAGCACAGTGGGTAGAGAGCCACGCTTGGAGGCAGGAGGTCCTGGGTTCACATATGACTTCAGACACTTCCTAGCTATGTGATCCTGGGGAAGTCACTTAACTGCTTGCCTAACCATTACCCTTCTGTCTTAGTCATTACTAAGACAAAAAATAAGGGCTAAAAGAAAAATACACTTGAGAGACTTCTTGTTAGAGGAAAGCCTTTAAGCTTGAGTTTTATTGTAAGTTGTATTTTTAATAATTAAAAATAATAAACAAATAAATAAGACCATATGGTCATTGCACCTTTTAATCACTTATGTTGCTATAAAGATGTCATCTGCTCTAGAAAAATCATTTGTACAATTCTAGATTTTTGTCTTCTGTTCCATCAAGGATGTTCTCAAAACGTGTGGGTCATTCTCATAACAACTTTATGAAGATTAAAATATAAAATATTGATGTTTGTTAATATACTTTTGGTTACTTTCATTGAATAATTCTATCATTCATGATGGTTTCACATCCTTTTGGCATCTTCCTCTTTTGAGCTATTTTGGTAAAATGATCTCTGGGTTTTCAAGATTGTGCTACCCACTAGCATGAATTTCCTTGTCGTCTATGTAGCCCAGACAAGCTGCCCCACCCTGCTTCTTTCTTATTACACACTATTTCAACTTCCTCGTGTAGCCCATCACAGATTAAGGTGTTAGTGTCCAGAAGTGGTCATTCAACCATCGGCGATGATGAAAACACTTCCTTACAGAAGTGCTGACAACTTAAATCAATCTAATAGCTCCATCCAAAAAGGAAATGAGGTCAATTTGGCATGTGTTGTTATAATGAACTAAAGCACTTGATATTGGGGAAATAAATTCAGGATAGTTCCTTTCTCTGCTACATTGAGTCTTGGGTTTCAGCAAGACTGGTTACCAAACAACCAAACAAACAAACAAAAATTTTTTTAAACCCTTACCTTCCGTCTTGGAGTCAATACTGTGTATTGGCTCCAAGGCAGAAGAGTGGTAAGGGCTAGGCAATGGGAGTCAAGTGACTTGCCTAGGGTCACACAGCTGGGAAGTGTCTGAGGCCAGATTTGAACCTAGGACCTCCTGTCTCTAGGGCTAGCTCTCAATCCACTGAGCTACCCAGCTGCCCCCCAAACAAACAAAAATTATTGAATTTTTATTTATTGAAAGTCCTCTATACTAGGAGAAAGGAAGGAAACAAGCATTTATTAGGTACCTCCTACTTGCCAGGGAGTAGCTAAGTGGTGCAGTGGATAGAGCCTGGAGCCTGGAAGGACTGAGTTCAAGTTTGACTTCAAGTTCTTACTAACTTTATGGCCTTGGGCAAGTCACTTAATCATGTTTACCTCCATTTCCTCATCTGTAAAATGAGCTGGAGAAGGAGATGATAAACTGCTCTGGCATTTTTGCCAAGAAAACCTCAAATGAGGTCATGAAGTAACTTCACTAAGCACTTTATAAATATTATTTCATTTGATCCTCACAACAACTGTGGGATGTGGGTTCTATTATTATCCTTTTTTTATAGTTTGAGGAAATTAAGTCAGGCAGAGGGCAAGTTACTTGCCCAAGGTCACACGGCTTGTATGTTTCTGAGGCCAGATATGAACTCGATCAGGTCTTTCTGACTCGGGACTCAGTCCTCTATCAACTGGGTCACCTCGCTAACTGCATAGCACTATTGGACTCAATGTTATGATCAATACAAAGAGTTTCTATGGTCCCTGACATGACTCGATAATCAATAACATGCCAGCTCCATCCACCATTTGATGCCCCCAAATACTCTGACATACATATTCGTGCAATCTGCCTCCCCTGCAGGCAGCTGGGCCCCTCTGGCTGACCTCAGCATGACATGGTTTCTTTCTTTAGAAGCAGCTCTTGTTGCGTCCAGAAGGATGGATTTTTGCTGATTGGGGCTTCCTCTGAGATAAATGGGTTAGTTCTGACTCTCAAGAGGCCAGACGGTGAGGGGAGCTTTTTCCTTTTGTGCTAGCCTCTGAAAGATGGCCTTCATTAGGAATTCAGCACTTTTCAGCTTTCCACCTCTTCACATCTGCCTAGCCCAGCAAACCCCCATTCTCCCGACTAGACTGGCAAAAAGAATGATGGTGCCATGGATGGAAATAAAGAGGTCAAGCAGGAAATCATTTACAGGTAGTGGGAAGTCAGAGGGAGTTTCTGGAATCATTTGGATACACATGATACCGAAGACTAGAAATGTGGGAGCAATCCCCGAGGAGACAGTTCTGGAAGAAAAAAGAGCCAGAAGTCTGGAGATTTCAATACTGATTATCACCACCCCTTGAGAAAGGGAGACTACATTGATATAAGGGATATAATTTGGACAGAAATTATGAATATCTTGGAAACAAATCTAGGTTAGGAATTTCAGGAAGAAATTTCTCATTTTTCAGTCATGTCTGACTCTTTGTGACCCCATTTGAGGTTTTCTTGGCAAAGGTACTGGAGTGGTTTGCCATTTCCTTTTCTAGCTCGTTTTACAGATGAGGAAACTGAGGCACACAAGACAAAGTGACTTCCTCAGAGTCACAGAGCTAGTAAGTATCTAAGGCCAGCTTTGAACTCAAATAGAGGAATCTTTCTGACTCTAAGTCCAGTGCTCTATCTACTGCACTGCTTAGATGCCCTAAGATATAGGCAGTGATGTGTTATTAGATCCATTTCACATATTATGAAACTAAGACATAGAAAATTTAAGTGAATTTCCTGCATTTTATCAACTAAAAAAATAAAGTTAGAAAGCAAGCCCTGACTCTTGATTCCCAGTCTATTCTACATACACAGCCTAGAGGTCAACAGGCAGCTAGATGGTCCAGTGAATAGAACACTGGACTTGGAATCAGGAAGACTCATCTTCATGAGTTCAAATCTGGTCTCAGACATTTGCTATTTGTGTGACCCTGGACAGGTTACTTCACTATGTTTGCCTCAGTTTCCTCATTTGCAAAATGAGCTGTAGAAGGAAATGGCAAACCAGTCCACTCTCATGAAGAGTTAGGATTCAACAAGAGAAGTCAACTGAAGGACAACAAAAGAGAAGCCACCTACTATTTGGTCTTGATGAGGTCACCTAAGGTGTTAGGAATGGCTGAGACCTTGTGGTACCTTAGATAGAAAAGAATTGCAAAGAGGATTAAGTAGTCAGAGGAGCAGACTTCTCCTTCAAAGGGGGCTGAATCTAAGGTGAAAACAAATTTGTTAACCTTTAACAAAGAAAGCCAGAGAAGAGAAGAGAAGTTGTCTGCTGCCTGGGGAGGAAACAGGTACAATCAAAGAGAGATAAAGAGATTACAGAACAGCTACTGTAAATGATTCCTTTGCCCCTGTCTTCACTGGGGAATTGATGGTTCAGCCCACCCTCCCACTTCTTTTCAGGGCAGTGAAGGTGAAGCCTTAGAAGGACTAAGAAAAGGGCGAAGGAACAACTTGGGAAATGAAGAAGACTATAAATCACCCAAACCAGCATGGCATTTGTCCAGGAATTCTAAAGGAGCCAGAGAAAAGGAGTAACTAAGCTGTTAATGAAAACACGGCATCTGATGCATCACGGGAAACAGGACGTTAGCCAGTGCTGTAGTCGACATTTGAAATGAGAGGGGAGGAGGAGAAGTTCACTATTCCACAGCAACTTGACCATCTGCTGAGAAACACATCGTGCTCCCTCCATATCCATTTGCTGTGCAGCAATGGCAGCAGGAGCCATTCAGAAAGCAGCACTACTCAAATATCTGATTGAGCTAAGTTACACGGACACTAACTAATAACCATCACCCGAGGAGAGGACACAGTGTTGTGGTTGATGGGTTGTCGGGGGGTTTGGGGTCCGACTCTTCAAGACCCCACTTGGGGTTTTCTCGGCAAAGATACCAAAGTGTTTTGTCATTTCCTTCTGCTCATTTTCTAGGTGAGGAGATGGAGGCAAACCTGCTGAAGTGATTTGGCCAGGGTCATCCAGCTCGTATCTGAGGTCAAATCTGAACTCCAGCCTCAGTGCTCTAACCATTAGCATCACCTAGCTGTCCCTGTTCGTGTTTTAGCCTACTCGTGTAAATGCAGCCCATTTGCTGGATCTCATTTTAAAAACCTTAAAGAGCAGGAGAAAATGAAAATGACAAGAGATCAAAGACACCAATGCATTGAATTTAGACAAAGTTAGAATAGAGCTTAAGTAATTCTGGAAAAGCTAGAGAAACGGGTAATCATGTTATCTGAGCTAGGCAGTGTAGTATTTAGACCTGGAGTTAGGTGGATCTGAATTGAAATCTGGCCTCAAATACTTACCAACTGTGACCCTGGGCAAGTCACTTACTCTTGTGTGCCTCAGTTTCCTCATCTGTAAAATGAACTGGAAAAGGAAATGACAAACCACTCCAGTATCTTTGCCAAGAAAACCCCAAATAGGCTCACAAAGAGTCAGATATGACTGAAACAAGTAAACAACCACAATATCTAGTCAGAGCTAAAACCTGTGTGCAATAGGTACCCTCGCACCCAATCCTTGCTACCCATCTAGGATGAATTGACTCATTGCTTATTCACATTCATAATATACCCTCCCCGTCACTATGAGGTAATTTAATTAGTAGGTACACACCTTATAGCAGTATTTTCTCAGCCAGCTATGGCAGTGCATCTTTTTACTCTCTGCTTTCCAGGGGGCTAGGACTGTCAGCAGATCTCTTGGGCTAAGCCAATCAGAACTAAGTCAGAATCAATATGGTGAGCTCACAAGACTTGCACAGGCCAACTCAGAGGGGATGAACTAGGTTATATAGAAAACAGAGAAGGTCAAAGCTTACTGTTGGAACCAGAGAACAACAGGTTCTGTGACACGTCCCTTAGGATGGAGATTCAGCCTTTAAAACAAGGTTCATATAATTTCCATGGCAACATATTTAAAATGGAATTTTCAAACATTTGTAAGTTTAAATTCGTCTAATCCGATTGTTTTTCTAGCCTACCCCCAATTCAAACTATTTCATAGTTAATGAGGTGGTATGGAATAGTGGAAAGAATGCAGGTCTTGGAGTCCAGAAAGGTCTGAGTTTGCATCCCAGCTCTAAAACTTTTGAGCTCTTTGACCCGGAGCAAATAAATTCCTCCACTTCTCAGAGTCTCAATTCCCTCTCTATGAAGTGGGAATAATAATTTCTATGGTTCATACCTCATCCGGGTGCCACGACAGATGTTATTGTTACATATATATTTCTCTTGTGATCATTAATCAAAAATGGTGGATAGGGCCTTTCTGAAATGTATATACATCACAGACTTATTATGCTTGAATTCAGACAATGTGCAGAAACTCACAACTGGAATTAACACCTCAAAGTATATAGCTTTTATTCCTAATGCACATTTGCATCTATTAACACATTTTCTCTTCATGCATTTTTTAAAATTCAAAACACTTCATAAAGACATCCTGCCAAATCGACTAAGTAGGGCAGAAAACAAAGCATTGGACTTGAAGTTGAGGAGATGTGAGTTTGAATCCAGCCTCCTGACACTTATTAACCATGTGATCCCCCAGAAACATCACTTAAACTCTGTTGGCCTCAGTTTCCTCATCTGTAAAAAGAGGATAATAAAATTCTACCACCTCCCAAGGATGAGGACAATAATAAGATAATCGTAAGCATTTTGCAGACCATAAAGAGCTGTGTAATGTGAGCTACTCTTCTCTTTAATAATACACTTATTTTTCATTCAAAATCTCTTTTGTCCTTTAAAGCTATAATATCCGCCACATAAAAACTAGAACTCTACATTAACGAAGAAGAAGGTTTATAAATATTTCTGTCCAGTGTGTCTCTTTTAACCCTGGGTGCTCCCATTTTCCCCTCCTCTATTTTCATATTTGTCTTTGCCACCTGAGTTATCTTTTTAGTTCATCGACCCCCGATTTACAGTAGATGCAGAGACCAAAGCCTAGCAATTGGCCAGATTCACAGAGCTCGTGGGAGCCGACCCCCAGATTGAAAGCAAAAATTTCGCCAAGTCAGTTGGATGCTCTTCCTGCTAAAATCTAAGAACTCCTTTTGTGCCACAAGGAATGGCGAACTGCTTGATTTCTATGTGAACTGGGATGACCTCCATGAACGGATACAGAGTCAAATAAGCAGTACCAGGAGAACATTGTACACAATAAGGGAAACATTGTGGGATGATTAAATGTAACGCTCTGCTACTAAGAGCAATGCAATGACCCAGAACAATGCCGAGGGGCTCCTAAGGAAGAATGCTATCCACATCTAGAGGAAAATCTGTGGGAGTAAAATTCCAGAAGAAAACATACGATTTATCAGTCTCCTATTTAATGTTAAAAGACTCTTAGTCTTGCCCAAAGATTGGCCAAAGTTTCAATAATATTATCCATAGGATGTCTATAGGGTGATGAATTTCTGGGCCTTAAACAACTTTTAAAATAATTTAGCACAAAGTTCTTAACCCAAGATCTCTGGGCTATTAGGGGTCCATGAACGTGAATGAGGAAAAAATTACATTTTTACCTCGATATGTATTATTTCCTCTGTAATCTGCTCCATTTTATTTAGAGTCAAGGACGAGGCTCTCAGGGTGAGGGCTTATTCAGCCCTTTTTAGGGCTTTGGTTTCCATTCTCACCTGTGTAACCACCTCAGCAGACATACTAAGCCAGGTAAAGGTAACTCATGGGCCACAAACTTGCCAGTGAGTTCGGGGGCGTCTATCCCATGCATGTCAAGACTTCCCCTAGGGGAATGAGCAGAGCAATTTGTTCCAATGGCCATGAAGGTGATAGAAGCAGGTTCCCTGGAATGCTCAGAGCTTGGTCAGACATCAAGACCCCAGTGTCATCCAGTGTCAATCTGACCTTTGTCTTGTCATTGCACCTTGATGACTTTGTGCAGCTCTGCTTCACTTAAATTCAATTCACGCACAAGTCAAGACATCATCCCATGATCTCCAAAATGAAGGACAAAACATTTAAAAACATTATGCTACATTTGAATATTATTATTAATAAAAACTATGACTCAAAAAAGGTTAAAAACTTCTGGATTCTAAAAATTGTTAGAGAGAGTGGGCTCTACAAAAGCACAGTTACTTCACATTTTGAAATATTACTGGAACTAGTGACTAGTATTTTAATGTAGGGAATTGATCATGGGAATTTGCTAAATCAGCTTGATGAGTTTACAGATCTGATGACTCTTGTTTAGGACTAGATGATAAGAGAGATTCTTCTCCATGGAAAGTGTGGTTTTGCCCAGTCTAATTGAATCTGGTTGACCCAAAATAAATTGCTAGATTTAGAGCCATTTATTGGTGCCTCTAGGAGAATAAGATTCACTGATGGGTGTTAGCTCTAAAATAAACTGATTGACTTTGATTTTAGGACCTAGTAAGGACAAGGCACACTTAGAGCTGGCCTATAAAAGATAGCCTTTGTCAAAGATTCAACATTCTTGGAAGAAATGCAAAAGAAATGGGGACACTAATACACTGTTGGTGGAACTGTGAACTGATCCAATCATTTTGGAGAGCAATTTGGAATTATACCCAAAGAGTTATAAAATTGTGTATACTCTTAGACTCAGCAATAACATGGATGGATCTGTCACTCAAGAAGATCAGGGATGAATGAAAAGGACCCATAAGTTTCAAAATATTTAGTGCAGCTCTTTTTGTGGTGGCAAAGAATTGGAATTTGTGAGGATGCCCATCAGTTGGAGAACGGTTGAACAAATTATGGCATATGATTGTGATGGGATACTACTAGAATGGAATGGTATGCTAATAAAAGCAATCAGCAGACTGACTTTTTAAAAACTAGGAAAGAACTACATGGGATAATGAACAGTGAAATGAGTCGAACCAAGGGACCATTGCACAGAGCTACAGAATGAATACTGGAAGAGTATATCCAGATAGTGAATCGAAAGGTGAAAACGTGAAATTTGAAGGAAGGTGTTGGTCTCCCAGATGATAACCTTCTGTGATGGATGGTATTATTATGTAGATATGAAGAAAAGAAAGGTAAACATATAAGAGATTTACATTTCATTTATGTACTATCTTCTTTTTCTTGGTATAGAGAAATGCTTGTTTTATAAAATTTGGAATGAAAAAATTTTCAAGGATTCAACACTTTTCACTTAAAAAAACTTTTCCCATATGTATTCCTGCAGGACAGATCCTAAGAGTTTTTAGCAGAGACTAGATAAGCGGAGGTAGACATATGTTTGCCTAATTGTTCCCAAAGGGGAATTCCTAGACAAAGTAATTCTTGCACTCTGAAGACGAGTAGGGTTTTCCTATGTGGCATGATCCTGGAGTCTAGCCTGCTATCAGAGAAAAGGAATTTCCAGGGTAGTGCGCCTCTTAAAGAAAAAAACAGGATCAGCCAAGCAGTTCTAGGTGCCAGCCAGAAGAGCAGCAAGGAACCAAAAAACAGCTTCTGAAGGACCAAGGGACCCGTGCATGACTCTGAAATTATAAGTTATTTTAACTTGGCAAATCCAGTGGAAAGGGAGTTGCCCATCTAGCAGCTAAAGTGTGTTTCCTTGCCCCAAGGGAAGTCTGAGCCCTTAGTGGCTATTTTAGGGGAAGAACAGCTGTTAAAGGGGAACTCATCAGAATATTGGATTGTTACCTATGCAGCAGCCCCATGTTCAGTTCTCTTTCCAAGAACATTGGAGCTCTGAGGTGGCAGATCTGGGGTAGCAAATTGAACATCTAGACTCCTAGCCCGTTTCCCTGACTAGATATCTGGTGTTATCGCCCTCTCCGCTATGACCTCTCCATCTTTGTGTCTCCGGGTCTCCATAAAAGAGAGGTGCAAAACTAGATTTGAAGCCAAGCCAAAGAGTAGAAAACGAGTTATACCACCCCACTTTCAAAGTGGTGTGTTATGAAAGGGAGGAGGGAAGAGGAGAGGCAGAATAAAGGAGGCTTAGGAAAGGCACAAGGCGAGGAAAAGGAAAAAAATTACAAAGACAGAAACAGTGGCATGAGGCAGTCTTTGGACAAGTGAAATAAAATAAAGCTGTGAGACGAATTCAGCCTTTGCTTATGAAAACAAGTAGGGATTGCTGCCCTCTGAGGGAATCGTGTGATCCCAATAAAATGGTTTAGTGAAATCGAATCCGACTTCTTCTCCTTAGTGGCACTGATCAGAAATAGATGATAATAACTAGCATTTATAGATTGAAAATTGGCTTTTGATCCTCACAACAGGTACTGAGCCAGATACTAGAAACCCTTGTCATCTCCATTTTACATAGTGAAACTGAGACTTGACAGATTAAATAATTTGCCCACAGTGAGTATCAGAGTTGGAATTTGAACCCAAGTCTTCCTCACTCTAAGCCCAGCAAGCTATCCACCATGGAGATGACCCATCTCATATGCCCCAGAAAAGATTAAATTTATCTTTAAGATCTCTCTCCCTGTTAAGCGAGAACTCGATAGACCCTTTCCTTCTGCTTCTCTTCCCTTTCATGTGACACATTTTAATTTTCTCCCTACACATCTGCAGAGAACAAGAGCCAATATGGCTGTCATTTGTCACTCTCTTGTTTGTGACAAGGCAGAATCAGTGAAATGGTGAAACATGGCAATTTCACAGTTAACATGGGAATTACTGGGGATTTCATGGTGAGTCTCACAATAACTCCAATCTACTCAATAAGAGAAAACAATGAATGCTGTGTCAATAAATCTCTTAAGCTTTTCTGTAGAACCTGGGAAATTACCTGGGGAGACCCTAAAGTCCCTGCTATTTCTTCTGCCTCCAGGCCTTTAAGATTAAAAAAGTAACTGAGGCTCTTCCTAAACTCTTTGGAAAACAGTAGATTTTAAAAGGGAAATTGAATGAAGGAGAAAATCCTAAGCAGCCGGGGAATGGAGCACCACTATTCAGTGCAGGCTACATTTCCAATCTAAACCAGCTGATACTATCCCTTTATGACTGAGGTCGGGTTTTTTCCGATATTATAATTGTGCTTAAAATTTTTCATTTCAGCTTTTATTCAATTAGTCTTGGAAAAATGTTGGTTCTTAAAGACCCAAGCCCAACTGACGTTACGGGTTCATATAACACAAATATTCTGTTTTATGTTCATGGCCTCAGCTGTTGGTGGCATTTGTTTAGGGTTTGGTTTTATTTTAAACATTGCTCTGAGAAAAAGCCTGTACCACTAAGCTCTATAAGGGTAGTTAATCAGATCTGCTGAAAATGTTGCTTTCAATCTAATCCTCTCCAGGGATTTAATTGGGAAATAAATATCTAACAGATCTCTCTCTCTCTCTCTCTCTCTCTCTCTCTCTCTCTCTCTCTCTCTCTCTCTCTCTCTCTCTCTGTCTTCTCTCTCTGTCTCTCCGTCTCTGTCTC